>NC_053024.1:69962719-70184835 GCF_003073215.2 Triticum urartu | reverse complement strand
GCAAGGCTTTTGTACACTCCTTTCTCTATAATTCCCTTCAATAAGCTATTTTCTTGATCAAGTGTAACTTGGCTAAGAGAATCATTAGTGGAATCAAGAGAACTACTAGAAGCAACAATATTTGATTTAGCATGATCATTGTTACTACTAGAGGAAGAATCTTTCTTGTTAGACTTGACTTGAGGCATGTAAGTGGATAAGAGTAAACGCTTGGCAATGTAAGAAGAACTTTTCTTGCGGAGATCATCATTGATTGCCTTTAAGAACTCATGCTCTTGCTCAAGATTGAGCTTTTCAAAGCGTAGCTTCTCATGAGCCCTTAAAAGTTCTCGATGATCTTCGAGGATAGTGTCATGAGCTAACTTAAGAGTTCTTTAGTTCTTTAGTTAGAGCCTCAATCTTCTCCTTATCATTGTCATTCATTTTATCTTGATTATCAAGATTAATTGGTCTTTCATCATAGTATTCATCACTAGAGTTGTCACCAATTAAATCATCACCCAACAAGTCATCTTCATCACTATTGAAATCAACATACTCGGGGTGTGTTACCTTAGGACCTTTGGCCATGAAGCATCTTCCAATTCCTTCATTTGGTGAGTCAAATATGTCGTAGGAGTTGGTTGACACAAGTGCTAGACCGGCAACACCTTCATCTTGAGTATCTTCGGAGTCGGAGTGATAACTTCTCTCGGAGTGGCTGTCGGAGTCGGAGCCGGATACCCATTCACCAACATGAGCTTGATGTCTTCGTCTTGTGTAGCTCCTTGATGATTTTTCCTTTCTTTCCGAATCCTTGCTTCTCCGTGAGTATCTTCGTTCATAACGATCATCTCTACTCCTTCTCTCTCTTGGTGGTGATCCTTTGCTTCTTCTTTTTGGAGAATCTTCTCTTGTAGGGAGCCGTACACTCATTGGAATAGTGTCCGGGTCTTCCACAATTGTAACAGTTTCGCTCTCGACTAGAAGATCTTTTGTCATTGTAGGACATTGAGTTGGAGTTTCTATCTTTGCTTCTATTCTTGTAGAACTTGTTGAAGTTCTTCACCATTAAGCTCAATTCTTCATTGAAGTCTTGTTTCTCACTAGATGGTGTAGGGGCTTCACATGAGGCTTTGTAGGCACCACTTGATTTGTTGTGAAGTTCCTCCTTATCCTTAAGTGACATCTCATGAGCAACAATGCTTCCAATCACCTCCGTTGGCTTGAGATCTTTGTAATTGGGCATCATTTGGGTCAATGTGCACACGGTATCATATTTTCCATCCAAGGCTCTTAAGATCTTCTTGATGATGAATTTATCGGTCATCTCTTCACTTCCTAAGCCGGCAATCTCATTTGTGATGAGAGCAAGCCTAGAGTACATTTCAGCGACACCTTCACCATCCTTCATCTTGAACTTGTGAAGTTGGCTTTGAAGCACATCCAACTTGGATTCCTTGACGGAGTCGGTACCTTCGTGCATATCAATCAGAGTATCCCAAATTTCCTTTGCATTCTCAAGGCGGCTGATTTTGTTGAATTCTTCGGGGCACAATTCGTTGAAGAGAATATCACAAGCTTGAGCATTGTATTGCAACATCTTCAACTCTTCTGCGGTCTTCACGGTTTGGTTCTCTCCCTTCAAAGAAGTCACCTTGCAAGCCAACACACACAATGGCCCAAACAGCGGGGTTATGTCCAAGAATATGCATTTTCATTTTATGCTTCCAACTAGCAAAATTAGTACCATCAAAGTAAGGACCTCTACGGTAACAATTTCCCTTGCTAGACGCCATACTCTCCTAGGTTGTGAAACCAAGGCTATGACCACCAAAAGCTATGGAGATCAAGCAAATGGAGACCAAAGCTCTGATACCACTTGTAGGATCGAAAGTATGTCTAGAGGGGGGTGATTAGACTACTTGACCAAATAAAAACTTAACCTTTTCCCAATTTTAGTTCTTGGCAGATTTTAGCTATTTTAGGACAAGTCAAGTAATCATCACACAATTCAAGCAAGCATGCAAAGAGTATATTGGCAGCGGAAAGTAAAGCATGCAACTTGCAAGAATATAAAGGGAAGGGTTTGGAGAATTCAAACGCTATTGGAGACACGGATGTTTTTCCCGTGGTTCGGATAGGTGGTGCTATCCTACATCCACGTTGATGGAGACTTCAACCCACGAAGGGTAACGGTTGCGCGAGTCCACACAGGGCTCCACCCAAGGGCAACGGTTGCGCGAGTCCACGGAGGGCTCCACCCACGAAGGGTCCACGAAGAAGCAACCACCCACAAAGGGTCCACGAAGTAGCAACCTTGTCTATCCCACCATGGCCGTCGCCCACGAAGGACTTGCCTCACTAGCGGTAGATCTTCACGAAGTAGGCGATCTCCTTGCCCTTACAAACTCCTTGGTTCAACTCCACAATCTTGTCGGAGGCTCCCAAGTGACACCTAGCCAATCTAGGAGACACCACTCTCCAAGAAGTAACAAATGGTGTGTAGGTAATGAACTCCTTGCTCTTGTGCTTCAAATGATAGTCTCCCCAACACTCAACTCTCTCTCATAGGATTTGGATTTGGTGGAAAGAAGATTTGAGTGGAAAGCAACTTGGGAAGGCTAGAGATCAAGATTCATATGGTAGGAATGGAATGTCTTGATCTCAACACATGAGTAGGTGGTTCTTTCTCAGAACAAATGAGTTGGAATGATGTGTGTGTTCTGATGGCTCTCTCTTGGAATGAGAAAGAGGTGGAGGGGTATATATAGCCTCCACACAAAATCCAACCGTTACACAGTTTTCCAATCTCGGTGGGACCGAATCATAAAACTCGGTCTGACCGAAAATGTAAACCTAGTGACCGTTAGGAATTTCGGTGGGACTGACATGCAACTCGGTAGGACCGATTCGGTTAGGGTTTGGGCATAACATAATCTCGGTGAGACCGATTACACAAACTTGGTGAGACCGAGTTTGGTAATTAGCTAACCAGAGAGTTGGTCAGGCAAACTCGGTGGGAACGATTTGCTCTTTCGGTGGGACCGAGTGGAACTCGGTGAGACCAAAAAGTTACAAAGGGGAAACACTGAGTTTACATTGCAATCTCGGTGGGACCGATTCGCTCTTTCGGTGGGACCGAAAAGTTACGAAAGGGAAATAGAGAGTTTGCAACCCCATCTCGGTGGTACCAAGATCCTTATCGGTAGAACCGAATTGCTGGGGTTTGGCAGTGGCTAATGACAAGTGAAACTCGGTGGCGCCGGATAGGAAAAATTGGTAGGACCGAGTTTGGCTTGGAGTTTAGGTCATATGTGGATATGGGAAAGTAGTTGAGGGTTTTGGAGCATATCATTAAGCACATGAAGCAAGAGGCTCATTAAGCAACACCTCGTCCCTCCTTAATAGTATTGGCTTTTCCTATGGACTCAATGTGATCTTGGATCACTAAAATGTGAAATGAAGAGTCTTGAGCTTTTGAGCTTGAGCCAATCCATTGTCCTTAGCATTTTGAGGGTTCCACTTTCATATCCATGCCATGCCAATCATTGAGCTTTCCTGAAATAATCATCTTGGAATAGCATTAGCTCAATGAGCTATATGTTGTTATGAATTACCAAAACCACCTAGGGATAGTTGCACTTTCAATCTCCCCCTTTTTGGTAATTGATGACAACATATAGATCAAAGCTTCGACAAAAGATAATAAGCATGAAAATATATCGTCGCTTTGAGAAGTATGTGATAAGTAAGAGCTCCCCCTAAATTTGTGCATATTTGAGATTTGCTTTGGACTGCAAATGCACAATGAGTTAGAGTCATGGGTTACTCTTCCATGTCACATACATCTTGGTGGAGCGCTCAAAATGATAAGAATGAAATACATGCACTCATCACCAAGAATAGTGAATGATCACAAATGATAGATAGAATGATAATATTTAAGCAAGCATTAAGCAAACATTAAGTGTAGCTTATGATCAAACACATGATCATCGATGTCTCACAAATAATGACATAGTATCAAGCACTCAAAAGCAAACAAAGTTCGAAGAAACCACCAAATAAAACAAGAGAGAAAAGCAACACTCTCTCTCTGGAAGCCTATGATCTATACATCTTCTCCCCCTTTGGCAACAAGTTACCAAAAAGTTCCTAGAAAATGCATAGTGCTAAGTCGTCGCTCAGGCTTGATCTTCAGGTGGTGGTGGAGTCCGAATCACTCCAAGGACGAAGGCTTCTGTAGATGCTGAAGTAGTCGCTGGAGTTGGAGCTGAGGTAGACGCTGGAGCTGAGGCTGTAGCTGGTGCTGAAGTAGTAGCTCTGGTGTCAGCAACTGGCAGTGCAGACGACCTCGGGCCTCGTGGCACCCTAGAAAAAGCATGAGTTGTGGTCCTGCCTCTCCTCTCATTCATGTCCTCCTGGAGCTGCTCCACTACAGACTGAACTTCTGTTACCTTGACATCCAAGTCATAGAACTTCTGTTCCATGATCCTCTCTAGGCTCTGCTGATTCTTAGTGAGGTTGGCTAGACTTTGCTCAATTCTCAGCGAGGATGCAATCAAGTAACTGAGCTGCTCTTGTTTGGTCTTCAAGAAGTACTCGGATGCCTCCTCTTGAGTAGGCATCCTGGCAGCTTTTCCTTCTTCGCCTTCTCCTTCTTTGCAAATGCTTGTGCAGACGATGGCTCATTCTCTGTCATCACAACTTCATTGTTCTCAAATTCTGGACGGATGGGCAGGTGTTCCTTATCCAACAAGTATATGCCCGTGCCCATCTTGGAGTTGATGAGCTCCTGAATCTGAGGGGCATATCCACAGCTCCTCTTCTGATCTGCAGCTGTCCTTTTGATCGTTTCAACTATGAGACTCATGACCTTGAATTTTTGAGGCACATCAAAAACATGAAGCAGGTTGATCGCGTGACCTCTGATCATCTTGTGATCTCCAGACTTAGGCAACAGAGTGTGCCTTAGTATCAAATTGATAGTAGGCAATCCTGAGAGCAGATAGTGCACTGAGCCAAACTTGAATGTGTCAAGAGCTTCATTGGGAATTTCCTTATACATGTTGGACATGGAGTTATGATCCATCTTCTTCTTGGCATAGATGTCCAAGTCCTCATCTTGCTCTTCTGGGGCATTGATGATCTGTGCCCACTCAGCCATTGTAGACTGGTACCTTGTACCCTCTGACATCCATGTAATCCTTCCATCTGGATAAAAGTGAGCTGTGGAGTAGAACTGCATGATGAGTTCCTCGTTCCACTTTGTGAGCTTCTGCCCAACAAAGTCCTCTACTCCACACGCTCTGAAGCTGTCGTGAACTCCTGGGTAGTGCTCTTCATTCTCCTTGATGTATGTCCAGTCGACCCATCTCATGTCACAAACGATTGGCTTCTTGTCAAGAAAAACAGTCTCATAAAAATCTTGTTGCTCCTTGGTGTGAAATCTATAGTCCACGGCAGTCCTTCTCCTAGAAGCATACGGATCTGCTTCTCTCCATTTCCTGAGCCCTGAGTCTCTCCTGAGCTTCATGTCCTCAGCCACAGGATGAGCATCGTTGTGGCCTGGGATCTTGGGCTTGAGCTTCCGGAGGACACTCTCTTCCTCTTCTTCAATAGCTTCAGGCACTGGGGCCTTGTTCTTTTCTGCGGCAGGTATACTCCTTGTGTTTCTCTTGGGTGCTGTCTTAGACTTTGGAGCTGGCTTGGCCTTGGAAGCAGCTCCCCCTGATCTTATAGCATCTCCCATGAGTTTGGCTGCCTTTGGCACTGGTGTAGCTGCCTCTTCTTCCCCCTCCTCTTCTACCATGATGGAGGCTCTCCCAAGCACTTTGGCTACAGTTTTCTTTACTCTCTCTTTTCTCTTCTTGCTCTCAGCAACAATGGGCTCAATGGGAGCAGGTGCAGGCTTCTCAGTTGAGGCTCTAGCCTTTGACATTGGCTGCCTCCCTGCTGGCCCCTTGACTTTCAGGCCTGGCTTTGAGCCTTGAGCTGGCTCAACCCTTTTGGAAGTGGCCTCTTCCTCTGCCACATAGTCTTCATCCTCAAAATCAGACGTTTTCTTCTTTCTTTGACGTGTGGCAGCCTTAGGCAGATTGCTGGGTGTGCTCCTGCTGCCACCATCAGAAGAGCTTGAGGGGCTAGTGCCCTCACTCATCACAACTTGCTGCTCTGAGAGGTTCTGGCTGTCACTTTGATCAGACATGTTGCAAACTGACTGCTGACCTTGCGAATAGATTATAGATAAGATAGAGTGGATGAGCATCACAAAAAGCAGAGATTTTTGCAAAAGATTAACTCAAAAACTTAGTTTTAGTTTTCCACAGAAAGCATCTCGGATCTACCGATTTTCAAACTCGGTGACACCGAGGCAGTTTTGGCACCAGAACTGGTGAACTCGGTCAGACCGAGTCACAGTTCAGTGGCACCGAGACTGCTAGGGTTTCACAGAATTCCAAAATCGGTCGCACCGATAAGTTATTCTCAGTCAGACCGAGTTCCACTTGTGCAATGGCAAAAGCTAGATCGGTGGGACCGAGTTTTTCAACTCGGTGGGTCCGAGATGGTTTCGGCGGAAACCTAAACCTAGAATTTTCAAATTAAACCTAATCTATGAGCGTTTTGACTGGATAGGAGTTTATCAAACGTGGCAAGAATCATGATGATCACAATGTGCTAGGAATCAGATTGAGGAATAGCACAAAGATCAAGTCCATACCCTAGTTCGGCGTGGACTTGCTACGGCGGCAACGGCGGGGCAGAAATCCGTTGACGGCGGCGAAGACCAGCGGCTGGAGGCTGCTGGCGGCGAGGAGACGGTCCGGAGACCTCGGGGGCAGAGCAGGCTATCACGCGGGCGAGGAGGTTTCGGAGAAATTTCCAAAATTCTGCCCGTCAATATATAGCCCGACCCTGTCGGTGTGACCGAGTGGAACGACTCGGTGGCACCGAGATGCAAAACTGTGTGCAGTTTTTGCAACTCGGTGTGACCGAAAAGTTTAAATCGGTTGCACCGAGATCGAAAACCTAGATCAACTTAATGAACTCGGTAGGACCGAAATGGAGTATCGGTCAGACCGAGATTCATAAAGAGGTTTTGGAAGTTTAAGTCTATGACGAATCGGGGACTCCGAGCGCTCCTCACACAGAGTGGTTCGAATCTGACTTGATCAATTTTTGTGATGCAGCATGAATAGAGTTTGAGACGAGAAAAGCATAGATAGCTAGAGAAGGTTCTTAGGCATTCTTGTCCATCCACTTGGCAAAAGAAGATAAAGCCAAACAATCAAAGCAACAAGTGGATGTCCTCGAATGAGTAAAATATGCAATCAGCATGCTCACACAATAAGATAGCAGATGAAATATGTGGCAAAGCATGCAAACCAATTCTAGCATCTATCAAGCAATTTGCGATGACTAGGTCATCTATATATGAGTATATTGACTTAGGAGTCAAGTGAGAACACTTGATCGTAGGTCATACTCATCGTTTAAGCTCAAGTGGGGTTACCACTTTTACATAAAGCATTGTTTTGTTCACATCTTTAGAGTTGCATTAGCTCAAGTCTTAGAGTAAAGCTCCCCCTAGATGTGATATCCCCCCTAAGAGGGATGAACTAACCTTGGGTTTTGTCGATGATGACTTCATGTAGATATTGAAGATGTGGATGCTCAATGTTGATGTAGATCTCTTGGAGCTATCCATTTGAGTGAATTGCACTTTCAATACCTACATGGGTTAGTCCCACAAGGAACAAACAAGGATATCCATAGACATAGAGTGATGCACACAAAGGATGATGTCCATGAAAACTTTAGGTTACCTTGTCCCTTGTCTTACCCACAAGAGGGTTTGTGACTCCTTGAACTAGTGCAAGATGTGGAAGTTGATTGCACTTGTTCTTGCCAAAATGATAAGAGTGAAGTATGTTGGCGGAGTCACCCTCAAGAACTCTCTAGTTCTTCTTCTTTTTGATCCACATCATCTTGATGGGAATCCTTGGAGTTGTAGTCGTACTTGATGAAGTAGAGCTTGAAGTAGTCTTGGGAATCCACTTGACTAAGGTCTTAGGAGCTTCTTCAAATGCATCAATTTCCTCTTGAAGCTTGTCCTTGCCTTTTTGCTCGTAGTCTTGTGGTGGAAGATCATCTTGAGCTTGTGTCCCCTTGAAAGAAGTATACTTCTCTTGTTGAGGGACAAACTTTGTCTTGGGGTATTGATCTTCTTCCCACTCAACTCCATTGGCATTGAACTTTTCGTTCAAAACCAACACCTTGATTCTTCCGGTGCATTCCTTGCTTGCGCACAATTTCCTCGAATTGCTTACTCCCGGCAAGGCTTTTGTACACTCCTTTCTCTATAATTCCCTTCAATAAGCTATTTTCTTGCTCAAGTGTAACTTGGCTAAGAGAATCATTAGTGGAATCAAGGAACTACTAGAAGCAACAATATTGGATTTAGCATGATCATTTGTTACTACTGAGAGGAAGAATCTTTCTTGTTACTAGACTTGACTTGAGGCATGTAAGTGGATAAGAGTAAACGCTTGGCAATGTAAGAAGAACTTTTCTTGCGGAGATCATCATTGATTGCTTTTAAGAACTCATGCTCTTGCTCAAGATTGAGCTTTTCAAAGCGTAATTTCTCATGAGCTCTTAAAAGTTCTCGATGATCTTCGAAGATAGTGTCATGAGCTAACTTAAGAGTTTTTAGTTCTTTAGTTAGAGCCTCAATCTTCTCCTTATCATTGTCATTCGTTTTATCTTGATTAGCATGATTAATTGGTCTTTCATAGTATTCATCACTAGAGTTGTCACCAAACAATCACCTAACAAGTCATCTTCATCACTATTGAAATCAACATACTCGGGTGTGTTACCTTAGGACCTTTGGCCATGAAGCATCTTCCAATTCCTTCATTTGGTGAGTCAAATATGTCGTAGGAGTTGGTTGACACAAGTGCTAGACCGGCAACACCTTCATCTTGAGTATCTTCGGAGTCGGAGTGATAACTTCTCTCGGAGTGGCTGTCGGAGTCGGAGCCGGATACCCATTCACCAACATGAGCTTTGATGTCTTCGTCTTGTGTAGCTCCTTGATGATTTTTCCTTCCTTTCCGAATCCTTGCTTTCCGTGAGTATCTTCGTTCATAACGATCATCTCATCCTTCTCTCTCTTGGTGGTGATTCTTTGCTTCTTCTTTTTGGGAGAATCTTCTCTTGTAGGGAGCGTACACTCATTGGAGATAGTGTCCGGGTCTTCCACAATTGTAACAGTTTCGCTCTGACTAGAAGATCTTTTTGTCAATGTAGGACCTTGAGTTGGTTTCTATCTTTGCTTCTTCTTGTGAACTTGTTGATTACTTCCATTAAAAAATATATTATATATAACAAAAAAGAAAAAAAAAAGAAAGATAAAAAAAAAAATAAAGAAAATAATAAATAAAAAAAATAAATACTGTCAATTCTTCTTGATGATGTAGGGGCTTCACATGAGGCTTTGTAGGCACCACGTGATTTGTTGTGAAGTTCCTCTTTATCCTTAAGTGACATCTCATGAGCAACAATTCTTCCAATCACCTCGTTGGCTTGAGATCTTTGTAATTGGGCATCATTTGGATCAATGTGCACACGGTATCATATTTTCCATCCAAGGCTCTTAGATCTTCTTGATGATGAATTTATCGGTCATCTCTTCACTTCCTAAGCCGGCAATCTCATTTGTGATGAGAGCAAGCCTAGAGTACATTTCAGCGACACCTTCACCATCCTTCATCTTGAACTTGTCAAGTTGGCTTTGAAGCACATCCAACTTGGATTCCTTGACGGAGTCGGTACCTTCGTGCATATCAATCAAAGTGTCCCAAATTTCCTTTGCATTCTCAAGGCGGCTGATTTTGTTGAATTCTTCGGGGCACAATCCGTTGAAGAGAATATCACAAGCTTGAGCATTGTATTGCAACATCTTCAACTCATCCGCGGTAGCTTCACGGTTTGGTTCTCTCCCATCAAAGAAGTCACCTTGCAAACCAACACACACAATAGCCCAAACAGCGGGGTTATGTCCAAGAATATGCATTTTCATTTTATGCTTCCAACTAGCAAAATTAGTACCATCAAAGTAAGGACCTCTACGGTGATAATTTCCCTCCTAGGTTCTGAACCAAGGCTATGACCACCAAAAGCTATGGAGATCAAGCAAATGGAGACCAAAGCTCTGATACCACTTGTAGGATCGAAAGTATGTCTAGAGGGGGGGTGATTAGACTACTTGACCAAATAAAAACTTAACCTTTTCCCAATTTTAGTTCTTGGCAGATTTTAGCTATTTTAGGTCAAGCAATCATCACACAATTCAAGCAAGCATGCAAAGAGTATATTGGCAGCGGAAAGTAAAGCATGCAACTTGCAAGAATATAAAGGGAAGGGTTTGGAGAATTCAAACGCTATTGGAGACACGGATGTTTTTCCCGTGGTTCGGATAGGTGGTGCTATCCTACATCCACGTTGATGGAGACTTCAACCCACGAAGGGTAACGGTTGCGCGAGTCCACACAGGGCTCCACCCAAGGGCAACGGTTGCGCGAGTCCACAAGGGCTCCACCCACGAAGGGTCCACGAAGAAGCAACCACCCACAAAGGGTCCACGAAGTAGCAACCTTGTCTATCCCACCATGGCCATCGCCCACGAAGGACTTGCCTCACTAGCGGTAGATCTTCACGAAGTAGGCGATCTCCTTGCCCTTACAAACTCCTTGGTTCAACTCCACAATCTTGTCGGAGGCTCCCAAGTGACACCTAGCCAATCTAGGAGACACCACTCTCCAAGAAGTAACAAATGGTGTTGAGGTAATGAACTCCTTGCTCTTGTGCTTCAAATGATAGTCTCCCCAACACTCAACTCTCTCATAGGATTTGGATTTTGTGGAAAGAAGATTTGAGTGGAAAGCAACTTGGGGAAGGCTAGAGATCAAGATTTATGTGGTTGGAATGGAATATCTTGATCAACACAATGTAGGTGGTTCTCTTATGAACATTGAGTTGGAATGATGTGTGTGTTCTGATGGCTCTCTCTTGGAAATGAGAAAGAGGTGGAGGGGTATATATAGCCTCCACACAAAATCCAACTGTTACACAGTTTTCCAATCTCGGTGGGACCGAATCAATAAAACTCGGTCTGACCGAAAATGTAAACCTAGTGACCGTTAGGAATTTCGGTGGGACTGACATGCAACTCGGTAGGACCGATTTGGTTAGGGTATGGGCATAACGTAATCTCGGTGAGACCGATTACACAAACTTGGTGAGACCGAGTTTGGTAATTAGCTAACCAGAGAGTTGGTCAGGCAAACTCGGTGGGACCGATTTGCTCTTTCGGTGGGACCGAGTGGAACTCGGTGAGACCGAAAAGTTACAAAGGGGAAACACTGAGTTTACATTGCAATCTCGGTGGGACCGATTCGCTCTTTCGGTGGGACCGAAAAGTTACGAAAGGGAAACAGAGAGTTTGCAACCCTATCTCGGTGGGACCGAGATCCTTATCGGTAGAACCGAATTGCTAGGGTTTGGCAGTGGCTAATGACAAGTGAAACTCGGTGGCGCCGGATAGGAAAAATCGGTAGGACCGAGTTTGGCTTGGAGTTTAGGTCATATGTGGATATGGGAAAGTAGTTGAGGGTTTTGGAGCATATCATTAAGCACATGAAGCAAGAGGCTCATTAAGCAACACCTCATCCCTCCTTAATAGTATTGGCTTTTCCTATGGACTCAATGTGATCTTGGATCACTAAAATATGAAATGAAGAGTCTTGAGCTTTTGAGCTTGAGCCAATCCATTGTCCTTAGCATTTTGAGGGTTCCACTTTCATATCCATGCCAGGCCAATAATTGAGCTTTCCTGAAATAATCATCTTGGAATAGCATTAGCTCAATGAGCTATATGTTGTTATGAATTACCAAAACCACCTAGGGATAGTTTCACTTTCACATATGAGTTGATAGTCTTCAAGCGGGTCCATATGGGTGGTTGCTTTCCCTTTTTCTACTTTTGCCAAGTGCTTACAACTCTTGCTTTTCGATACATTTGGTTCTTTGAGTTGTAACACTTAAACTCGATGGTCGTCTGCTACTTATTTGCTATTTTGTGATGCGATGATAAATTCCGCATGTGCGATGATAAATTCCGCACTTAGGTCATTTTGCAGACGTCCATTTTTCATTATGCATGTCATTATCTTCGTTACATCATATCATGCATGATGAATTGTCATCATAGGTTGAAGAGGATCTCCACAAGTACATCCTGCCGTGTGCATTTGCATTCCAAGAGCAAATTACTTATATGCACATCTTCAGGGGAGCCTTTGCAAACTTATGAAGACAATACCCTATCCTTTACAATTTCACATACTGTTATCCCCGTTGAAAACTTCAACCAGTTTGTCATCAATCACCAAAAAAGGGCAGATTGTAAGTGCATCTAGTGCCACCCCTAGTTGGTTTTGGAGTATTGACGACAAACCTGGTTGAGGGACTATTGTGTTTGTGAGAATTGCAGGATAACACAGGTAGAAGTCCCTCATTGATTCGGTTTTCCTACTATAGATGACCCCTAAAAATGTATGAAGACATTGAAGTCAAAGGTGGTATGTGAAGACATTCACATTGAAGACTATGACAAGAGAAGACATCGCGTGAAGACTATGGAGCGCGAAGACTTAGTTGTTTCGTCGTTCTTTTTCTTCTTTGTTGAGTCATAGGAACCACCGTACTATTAAGTGGGGTCCAAGTGAACCAGTCAGAATGACTGAAGTGATGCTTAACCAAAATCCTATGTCTTCGAGCGAAGACAATGAGAGCAAATCTTATCCAGAGCTGGATAAGTCAGCTTTGCTTGTAGCCCAAGTAAAGTTGCCGTGTGTGTTTGAAATCTGACCGTTGGAACACGTGTCAGTTCCTTAGTGACCCAGGGTCATTTTGAACAAATCAGGTCGGGTTGCCTAGTGGCTATAAATAGCCCACCCCCTACAACCATAAACGGTTGGCTGCTCGGAGTTAGTGTACGGCTTTTGTTGTTTGAGAGCAACCCACCTCGAAGCCTTTGAGAGAGAATTCCTTGCGAGGATAAAGCCCTAAACACCCAGAGCCAAAGAGTGTTAGGCATCACTTAAGTCTTCCTGTCTGTGTGATCTGAAGACTTATTACCGTGAGGACTGTGAATCCTTCAGCCGGTTAGGCGTCGCGTTTTGAGCATCCAAGAGTCATTGTGGATCGCCGGTGAACGAAGTCTATGAAGGTTTGGAAGTCTGCCTTGAAGACTTAACAGAGTGATTGGGCGAGGACTGGGTGTCCTTAGCTCAAGGGGAATAAGCTGAATACATGGTCTTCTGAGTTGAATCTCAGCCTCCCTAACCAGATGTACAGTTGTCACAACAACTAGAACTGGTCCAACAAATCATTGTCTTCAACGAGTCACTGGTTCTATCCTTCCCATCTCTTTATTTACAGTTGGTCCTTGTGAAGTCATTGTCTGTTTGCATTATCTTTTGTCTTCACTGAGTGACTGCTTGTTCTGATTGGCTTCCTACTATCTTCCTACCTGAGCTATACTACCTAGCTGCCATTAGTCGTTGTGCTTTCACTTCATTGAGTACTTGACTATGGCTTGCTTAGTGTAGTCTACCTTCCGCTGCATGGTAATAGGTTTATTTCTATCATTTGTCTTTGAAACTCCCATGTTTTGAAGACTTTCTTAAAAATCGTCTATTCAGCCCCCCCCCCTTTAGTCGATCACTAGCACTTTCAAGGTGAAAATTAATTTCATGAGCGTAAAAGTTTCTATTTTTCAGCAAGATCAAACAACTATCACCCAAGAAGATCCTAAAGGCTTTACTTGGCACAAACACTAATTAAAACACAATCATAACAGTAGCATAATTGTGCTAACACTCAAAAACAGGAAGCAAAAAGCAAAAATAAAATTTATTCATTGGGTTGCCTCCCAATAAGCGCTATAGTTTTACACCCTTAGTTAGGCATAATATTTCAATGATGCTCACACAACAGATAATAATCAAAACACAAAGAGAGCATCATGAAACATGTGACAAGCACATTTAAGTTTAACATACTTCCTATGCATAGGAATTTTATAGGAAAACAAATTATCAAGACAAGAAACATCTAGCATATGCAAAGGAGAGGAATAAAACATTGATAATCTCAACACAACGAGAGGAAATTTAATAACATGAAAATTTCTACAACCATATTCTCCTCTCTCATAATAATTATATGTAGGATCATAATAAAATTCAATAATATAACTATCATATAAATTTTTCTCTTTATGATTCACATGCATGCAAAGTTGACACTCTTCTAAAATAGTGGGATTATCATCAAATAAAGTCATGACCTCTCCAAACCCACTTTCATCAAAAAAATCATAAGACTGAACACTCACCAAATATGTGGGATTATTTTTAGCTAAGGTTGACACTCTTCCAAACCCACTTTCAATATTATCGCAAACATATTCATCATGAGGCTTAAATAAATTTTCAAGATCATAAGAAACATTATCACCCCAATCATGATCATTGCAATAAGTAGCGGACATGACAAAACAAGCATCCCCAAGCTTGGGGTTTTGCATATTATTAGCACAATTGACATTAATAGAATTTATAGTAAAATTATTGCAACCATGCTCTTCATTCAAGGATCTATCATGAATCACTTCATAAATTTCTTCATCACAATTTTCAGATTCACGATTCTCAAGAAAAACTTCATAAAGATAATCTAGTGCACTCAACTCACTAGCAATTGGTTCGACGTGATTGGATCTTTTAAAAAGATTATCAAGTGGATGGGGATCCATATCAATAGATTTTTAGCAAGCGAAGATGCAAGCATATAGAAGGCACATGTCAACATAAGCAAACAAAAGATCTGACGAGAAAAAGGCGAACGAAAAAGAGGGCGAATAAAATGGCAAATTTTTGTGAAGTGGGGGAGATGAAAATGAGAGGCAAATGGAGAATAATGTAAATTGTGAGGAGATGAGATTTGTGATTAGGAATCTGGTATATGTTGAAGATCCTCCCCGGCAACGACGCCAAAAATTCCTTTTGATTGCTCCCTGACTATAGCACCAGAAAGCTCCTGTCTGCTAGGACTATGTTGGTATTTCACCAAAGAGGAAGGGATGATGTAGCAAAAAAAAGGTAGGTCTTTCCCTCAGTGATGAAACCAAGGTTATCGAACCAGTAGGAGAACCAAGCAACACAACGTAAACAACACCTGCACACAAATAATAACACCTCGCAACCCGACGTGTTAAAGGGGTTGTCAATCCCTTTCGGGTAACGATGCCAGAAATTTGTAGTAGATTGAAATAATAGATTGTAAATAAAATAAAGTGCAGCAAAGTATTTTTGTATTTTTGGTTTAATAGATCTTAATAAAAATGCAAAGGAAAAGTAGATCGCAAGCAAATATATGAGAAAGAAGACCCGGTGGCCGTAGGTTTCACTAGTGGCTTTGTTGGAAATATGCCCGAGAGGCAATAATAAAGTGGTTATTATTATATTTCCGTGTTCATGATAATTGGCTATTGTTCATGCTATAATTGTATTAACCGGAAACCGTAATACATGTGTGAATACATAGATCGTAATATGTCCCTAGTAAGCCTCTAGTTGACTAGCGCGTTGATCAATAGATGGTCATGGTTTCCTGACCATGGACATTGGATGTCGTTGATAACCGGATCACATCATTAGGAGAATGATGTGATGGACAAGACCCAATCCTAAGCGTAGCATAAGATCATGTAGTTCGTTTGCTAAAGCTTTTCTAATGCCAAGTATCATTTCCTTAGACCATGAGATTGTGCAACTCCTGGATACCGTAGGAATGCCGTGGGTGTACCAAACGTCACAACGTAACTGGGTGGCTATAAAGGTGCACTAAAGGTATCTCCGAAAGTATCTGTTGGGTTGGCACGAATCGAGACTGGGATTTGTCACTCCGTATGAAGGAGAGGTATCTCTGGGCCCACTCGGTAATGCATCATCATAACGAACTCAATGTGACTAAGGAGTTAGCCACGGGATCATGCATTATGGAACGAGTAAAGAGACTTGCCGGTAACGAGATTGAACGAGGTATAGAGATACCGATGATCGAATCTCGGGCAAGTAACATATCGATAGACAAAAGGAATTGTATACAGGATTGATTGAATCCTTGACATCGTGGTTCATCCGATGAGATCATCATGGAACATGTGGGAGCCAACATGGGTATCCAGGTCCCGCTGTTGGTTATTGGCCGGAGAGATGTCTCGGTCATGTCTGCATGGTTCCCGAACCCGTAGGGTCTACACACTTATGGTTCGATGATGCTAGAGTTGTTATGGGAAATAGTATGTGGTTACCGAAGGTTGTTCAGAGTCCCGGATGAGATCCCAGACGTCATGAGGAGTTTCGGAATGGTCCGGAGGTGAAGATTTATATATGGGAAGTCCAGTTTCAGTCACCGGAATGGTTTTAGGGGTTATCGATATTGTACCAGGACCACTGAAAGGTGTCCGGGGGTCCACTGGGTGGGGCCACCTGCCCCGATGGGCCAAGTGGGTTGCACAAGGGTGGAAACCAGCCCCTAGTGGGCTGGTGCGCCCCCAAGGGCCCAAGGCGCCTAGGGTTGAAAACCCTACGGGGTGGGGGCGCCTCCCACCTAACTTGGGGGGCAAGTCCCCCCCTTGGCCGCCCCGCCCCTCTAGATGCATATAAGGGGGGCCGACCCCTCTCCCTTTACCCTATAAATAGAGGGGGTGGGAAGGCAGCCGCACCCTTCCCCTAATGCAGCCCTTCCCCTCTCCAACACCTCCTCCTCCTCCGTAGTGCTTGGCGAAGCCCTGCCGGAGAACTGCAAGCTCCACCACCATGTCGTCGTGCTTCCGGAGCTCTCCCTCAACTTCTCCTCTCCCCTTGCTGGATCAAGAAGGAGGAGACGTCCCCAGGAAATACGTGTGTTGAACACGGAGGCGCCGTCCGTTCGGCGCTTGATCGGATCTTCCGCGATTTGAATTGCCGCAAGTATGACTCCATCAACCGCGTTCTTGTAATGCTTCTGTTTAGCGATCTGCAAGGGTATGAAGATGCACTCCCTCTCTCTCTCTCTTGTTGCTAGCATCTCCTAGATTGATCATGGTGACACGTAGGAAAATTTTGAATTATTGCTACGTTCCCTAACAGTGGCATCATGAGCTAGGTTGCTACCTCTTGAGCACTGCGTTGGTTTTCCCTTGAAGAGGAAAGGGTGATGCAGCAAAGAAGCGTAAGTATTTCCCTCAGTTTTTGAGAACCAAGGTATCAATCCAGTAGGAGATCATGCTCAAGTCCCATGCACCTACACAAACAAATAAGAACCTCGCAAGCAACGCGATAAAGGGCTTGGCAAGCCCTTCACGGTCACTTACGAGAGTGAGATCTGATAGATATGATAAGATAATATTTTTGGTATTTTTATGATAAAGAGAAATAAATATGCAAAGTAAAATAAACGGAAAAGGAAATAACTAAGTGTTGGAAGATTAATATGATGAAATATAGACCCGGGGGCCATAGGTTTCACTAGTGGCTTCTCTCAAGAGCATAAGTATTATGGTGGGTAAACAAATTACTATCGAGCAATTGATATAATTGAGCATAGTTATGAGAACATCAAGGTATGATCATGTATATAGGCATCACGTCCGCGACAAGTAGACCGAAACGATTCTGCATCTACTACTATTACTCCACACATCGACCGCTATCCAACATGCATCTAGAGTATTAAGTTCATAAGAACAGAGTAATGCTTTAAGGAATATGACATGATGTAGAGGGATAAACTCATGCAATATGATATAAACCCCATATTTTTATCCTCGATGGCAACAATACTATACGTGCCTTGCTGCCCCTGCTGTCACTGGGAAAGGACACCGCAAGATTGAACCCAAAGCTAAGCACTTCTCCCATTGTAAGAAAGATCAATCTAGTAGGTCAAACCAAACTAATAATTCAAAGAGACATGCAAAGATAAACCAATCATACATAAAAGAATTCAGAGGAGATTCAAATGTTGTTCATAGATAAACTTGATCATAAACCCACAATTCATCGGATCTCGGCAAACACACCACAAAAGAAGATTACATCGAATAAATCTCCAAGAATATCGAGGAGAACTTTGTATTGAGATCCAAAGAGAGAGAAGAAGACGTCTAGCTAATAACTATGGACCCGTAGGTCTGAAGTAAACTACTCACACATCACCGGAGAGGCCATGGAGTTGATGTAGAGGCCCTCCGTGATCAATGCCCCCTCTGGCGGAGCTCCGAAAAAGGCCCCAAGATGGGATCTCTCGGGTACAGAAGGTTGCGGCGGTGGAATTAGGTTTTCGTGGTGCTCCTGGATGTTTGGGGGGTACGTGGATATATATAGGAGGAAGAAGTACGTCGGTGGAGCAACGGAGGGCCCACGAGGGTGGAGGGCGCGCCCCCTGCCTCGTGCCTTCCTCCCTTGTTTCTTGACGACCACTCCAAGTCTCCTGGATCAAGTTTGTTGAGAAAATCACGTTCCCGAAGGTTTCATTCCATTTGGACTTCGTTTGATATTCCTTTTCTTTGAAACCCTAAAATAGGCAAAAAAACAACAACTTGGGCTGGGCCTCCGATTAGTAGGTTAGTCCCAAAAATGATATAGAAGTGTAAAATGAAGCCCATTGACATCCAAAATAGATAATATAACAGCATGGAGCAATCAAAAATTATAGATACATTGGAGACGTATCAAGCATCCCCAAGCTTAATTCCCGCTCGTCCTCAAGTAGGTAAATGATAAAAGAAGAATTTTTGATGTGGAATGCTTTCTAATATATTTCTCAATGTAATTTTTCTTTAATGTGGCATGAATGTTCAGATCCGAAAGACTCAAGATAAAATTTTAATATTAACATAGAAATAATAATACTTCAAGCATACTAACTAAGCAATCATGTCTTCTCAAAATAACATGGCCAAAGAAAGTTATCCCTACAAAATCATATAGTCTGGCTATGCTCTATCTTCACCACATAAAATATTTAAATCATTCACAACCCCGATGACAAGCCAAGCAATTGTTTCATACTTTTGATGTTCTCAAACTTTTTCAATCTTCACGCAATATATGAGCGTGAGCCATGGATATAGCACTATGGTGGAATAGAATGGTGGTTGTGGAGAAGACAAAAGGGAGAAGATAGTCTCACATTAACTAGGCGTATCAACGGGCTATGGAGATGCACATCAATAGATATCAATGTGAGTGAGTAGGGATTGCCATGCCACGGATGCACTAGAGCTATAAGTATATGAACGCTCAACAAAATAAACTAAGTGGGTGTGCATCCAACTTGCTTGCTCACGAAGACCTAGGGCATTTTGAGGAAGCCCATCATTGGAATATACAAGCCAAGTTCTATGAAAAATTCCCACTAGTATATGAAAGTGATATCATAAGAGACTCTCTATATGAAGAACATGGTGCTACTTTGAAGCACAAGTGTGGAAAAAGGATAGTAGCATTGTCCCTTCTCTCTTTTTCTCTCATTTTTTTGGGCCTTCTTTTTTTATGGCCTTTCTCTTTTTTTTCGTCCGGAGTCTCATCCCGACTTGTGGGGGAATCATAGTCTCCATCATCCTTTCCTCACTTGGGACAATGCTCTAATAATGATGATCATCACACTTTATTTACTTACAATTCAAGAATTACAACTAAATACTTAGAACAAAATATGACTCTATGTGAATGCCTCCGGCGGTGTACCGGGATGTGCAATGATGCATGAGTGACATGTATGAAGAATTATGAACGGTGGCCTTGCCAAAAATACGATGTCAACTACATGATCATGCAAGCAATATGACAATGATGAAGCGTGTCATAATAACGGAATGGTGGAAAGTTGCATGGCAATATATCTCGAAATGGATATGGAAATGCCATAATAGGTAGGTATGGTGGCTGTTTTGAGGAAGGTATATGGTGAGTTTATGGTACCGGGGAAAGTTGCGCGATACTAGAGAGGCTAGCAATGGTGGAAGAGTGAGAGTGCATGTAATCCATGGACTCAACATTAGTCATAAAGAACTCACAAACTTATTGCAAAAATCTATTAGTTATCAAAAAAAAGTATTACGTGCATGCTCCTAGGGGGATAGATTGGTAGGAAAAGACCATCGCTCGTCCCCGACCGCCACTCATAAGGAAGACAATCAATAAATAAATCATGCTCCGACTTCATCACATAACGGTTCACCATACATGCATGCTATGGGAATCAAAAACTTCAACACAAGTATTTCTCAAATTCACAACTTCTCAACTATCATGACTCTCATATCACAATCTCCATATCTCAAAACAATTATCAAGTATCAAACTTCTCATAGTATTCAATGCACTTGTATGAAAGTTTTTATATTATTCCTAAAAGCAAATTTCCATGTTGTTCTAAAGGACTCTAAAAATAATATAAGTGAAGCATGATAGATCAACTATTTCTATAAAACAAATCCACCACCATGCTCTAAAAGATATAAGTGAAGCACTAGAGCAAAAACTATATAGCTCAAAAGATATAAGTGAAGCACATAGAGTATTCTAATAAATTGCAAATCATGTGAGTCTCTGTCAAAATGTGTGTGCAGCAAGGATGATTGTGGTAAACTAAAAATCAAATACTCAAATCATACAAGATTCTCCAAGCAAAACACATATCATGTGATGAATAAAAGTATAGCTCCAAGTAAAGTTACCGATAGACGAAGACGAAAGAGGGGATGCCTTCCGGGGCATCCCCAAGCTTAGGCTTTTTGGTGTCCTTGAATTTTACCTTGGGGTGCCATGGGAATCCCCAAGCTTAGGCTCTTGCCATTCTTTGTTCCATAATCCATCAAATCTTTACCCTTTGAAAACTTCACAACACAAAACTCAAAATAGAAAATCTCGTGAGCTCCGTTAGCGAAAGAAAACAAAACACCACTTCAAGGTACTGTAATGAACTCATTATTTATTTATCTTGGTGTTAAACCTACTGTATTCCAACTTCTCTATGGTTTATAAACTCTTTTACTAGCCATAGATTCATTAAAATAAGCAAACAACACAAGAAAAACAGAATCTGTCAAAAACAGAACAGTCTGTAGTAATCTGTAGCTAACGCAAGTTCTGGAACCCCAAAAATTCTAAAATAAATTTCTGGACGTGAAAAATTTATCTATTAATCATATTCAAAAATAATTAACTAAATATCACCTTCTAAATAAAAATGGCAGCGATTCTCGTGAGCACTAAAGTTTCTGTTTTTTACAGCAAGATCAAAAAGACTTTCCCCAAGTCTTCCCAACGGTTCTACTTGGAACAAACACTAATTAAACACAAAAAACACAAAAAAAACAGAGGCTAGATAAATTATTTATTAATAAACAGGAGAAAAAGGCAAGGAATAAAAATAAAATTGGGTTGCCTCCCAACAAGCGCTATCGTTTAACGGCCCTAGCTAGGCATAAAAGCGAAGAATAGATCTAGGTGTTGCCATCTTTGGTAGGAAATCCATAAGTGGATATCATAATAGATTCATATGGTAATTTATTTTTCTTTCTAGGAAAGTGTTCCATGCCTTTCCTTAACGGAAATTGGAATCTAATATTCCCTTTCTTCATATCAATAATTGCACCAATCGTTCTAAGGAAAGGTCTACCAAGAATAATAGGACATGAAGGATTGCAATCTATATCAAGAACAATGAAATCTACGGGCACATAGTTCCTATTTGCAACAATAAGAACATCATTAATTCTTCCCATAGGTTTCTTAATAGTGGAATCCGCAAGGTGCAAGTTTAAAGAACAATCATCAAAATCACGAAAACCTAGCAAATCACACAAAGTTTTTGGAATCGTGGAAACACTAGCACCCAAATCACACAAAGCATAGCACTCATGATCTTTAATTTTAATTTTTATTGTAGGTTCCCACTCATCATAAAGTTTTCTAGGTGTATAGACTTCCAACTCAAGTTTTTCTTCATAAGATTTCATCAAAGCATCAACGATATGTTTAGTAAAAGCTTTATTTTGACTATAAGCATGAGGAGAATTTAGCACGGATTGCAACAAGGAAATACAATCTATCAAAGAGAAATTATCATAATTAAATTCCTTGAAATCCAAAATAGTGGGTTCATTAATATTTAAAGTTTTAACCTCTTCAATCCCACTTTTAACAATTTTTGCATCAAGATTTAACAACTCGGAATTTTTGGAACGCCTTCTAGGTAAAGGTGGCTCATCTTCAGTCCCATCATTATCAAGATTCATATTGCAAAACAAAGATTTAATAGGAGACACATCAATAACTTTTAGATCTTCATCTTTATTTTCATGAAAAAAATTCGGCTTAGCGGCCATCTTATTAACTAAGGTGGCCTGCTTATCTGATACTTCAGCAATTAATTTTTCGAGATGAGCAATATGAGATTTCAAACCATAAAATTATTTAGACATATCATCGAGCTCTTTATTCATATAACCCATAAAGATTTTTAGTTCCTTAAGCTCATTCTTAAAGAAATTATTGTGCTCGAATTGTAAATTCATAAAACTCCTAACGTTGCTTTCGATCTCTTCTAACCTTTTAAGGTGAAGATCACCAAATCTAGGTAGAGTCATCGTGACAAGCAAGAAATCCAACACACAAGCAAACAAGAAGCAAGCGAAAAAGAGGCGAATAGGGAAAGAGAAGGGGAACAGAGAGAGAGAGAGAGAGAGGGCGAATAAAACGGCAAGGGTGAAGTGGGGGAGAGGAAAACAAGAGGCAAATGGCAAATAATGTAATGCGAGGGATAAGAGTTTGTGATGGGTACTTGGTATGTCTTGAGTTGGCAACGGCACCTGAAATGACTTGTTGTTGGGAGTCAAATATTGACTTGACTTGGCGCGAATCTCCCCGTCAACGGCGCCAGAAATCCTTCTTGCTACCTCTTGAGCACTGCGTTGGTTTTCCCTTGAAGAGGAAACGGTGATGCAGCAAAGTAGCGTAAGTATTTCCCTTAATTTTTGAGAACCAAGGTATCAATCCAGTAGGAGATCATGCTCAAGTCCCACGCACCTACACAAACAAATAAGAACCTTGCAACCAACGCGATAAAGGGGTTGTCAAGCCCTTCATGGTCTCTTACGAGAGTGAGATCTGATAGATATGATAAGATAATATTTTTTGGTATTTTTATGATAAAGAGAAATAAAGATGCAAAGTAAAATAAACGGCAAAGGAAATAACTAAGTGTTGGAAGATTAATATGATGAAATATAGACCCGGGGGCCATAGGTTTCACTAGTGGCTTCTCTCAAGAGCATAAGTATTACAGTGGGTAAACGAATTACTGTCGAGCAATTGATAGAATTGAGCATAGTTATGAGAATATCTAGGTATGATCATGTATATAGGCATCACGTCTGCGACAAGTAGACCGAAATGATTCTGCATCTACTACTATTACTCCACACATCGACCGCTATCCAGCATGCATCTAGAGTATTAAGTTCATAAGAACAGAGTAATGCTTTAAGGAAGATGACATGATGTAGAGGGATAAACTCATGCAATATGATATAAACCCCAACTTTTTATCCTCGATGGCAACAATACAATATGTGCCTTGCTGCCCCTCCTGTCACTCGGAAAGGACACCGCAAGAATGATCCCAAAGCTAAGCACTTCTCCATTGCAAGAAACATCAATCTAGTAGGCCAAACCAAATTGATAATTCGAAGAGACTTGCAAAGATAAACCAATCAGACATAAAAGATTTCAGAGGAGATTCAAATATTGTTCATAGATAAACTTGATCATAAACCCACAATTCATCGGATCTCGACAAACACACCGAAAAGAAGATTACATCGAATAGATCTCCAAGAAGATCGAGGAGAACTTTGTATTGAGATCCAAAGAGAGTGACGGGTTTGCGGTTCCGGCAGACCCTTGAGGTTCGAACACTGGGGTGCGCGTGGAGATCTCTCCCCTACCGATCTACGTCTGATCCTCTCGTGCGAACTAAGATGAAAATGATGAACAACACAAGAGACACGAGGTTTATACTGGTTCGGGCCACCATTGTGGTGTAATACCCTACTCCAGTGTGTGGTGTGGTGGATTGCCTCTGGGGCTGATGATGGACAGTACAAGGGAAGAACAGCCTCGCGAGAGGTGTTCTTGAGTTGGTGCGATGAACTGCTAGGGTGAGTTCATCGCCTCTCTCTCTCTCTCTCTCTGCTAGGGTTCTACCAGATCTCTCAATGTTCTTGGGTGTCTAGATGTCTAGATGATCTCTCCCTGTTCTTGGGGTGTCTAGATGTCTCTGGGGATCTCTCGATGTCTCTCCTCTATGGTGGCTAGCTCTATTTATAGAGGCCCTGGGCCTCTCCCCAAATAATGAGTGGGAAGGGCGCCAACAATTGGCAATTTCAAAGGGGAACATCTAGTACAAGTTATCCTGACCAAAGGTGGTCTTCGGCTGCCAAAAGCACTGGCAATGACACCGTCTTGGGCTCCACGGTGACCTCCGTCCTGCCGTCCGGCTGGCATTGGTCTCGTTGCACCGGAATGGTAACCTTTGCCTGATGCCTTGGCCTGTGCTTGCCCCCTTTGCACCAAAGGGGAAACAAGGACACTGCGCTGGCCGGCGCCCGCCTGGTCTCGATCATCAGGGCTTGCATCATGGGTTCCTCGCGAGGTACCCCTGCCTTGATCTCTCCGCCTCCTCGCGAGCCTGCCTGATGAGGCTGCCTCTGAGGAAGCTTCCTGTCATCCGCCCCGCGAGGCTTGGCCCCTCGCGAGGGTCTTTGAGCTTGAGCTGATGAAGATGGGCCGCGCTGGGCCCCCGCTTGAGCCACGCCGCAGGACACAGGTAGGCAAGTCTGGGGACCCCCGTTCCTAGAACGCCGACAGTAGCCCTGGGGCTCGAGGCACGCGCGGGCTTGGCTTAGCAGAGAAGCGAAGGGGCAAGCGCGAAGCGCCGCGGGCCCTAACAGCCTGCGGCCTTGGGCGCCGTGTGGTGGTTGATTGGGCGTGGGCGTTGGCGTCTACACTTCCCACAACGCCTCGACAACTGCACAACTGACAAAAAGGGGGGGCCTTGGCCAAGCTTACTTGCCCCGCTCTCGTCCGTCTTGCCCTAAATCCCCTTTCTTGTTCTCCTTCCTCTTGTTCCCGAAATCCTCCAGATCCATCTCAATCCTTCACATCCGGCACGCCACGGCGCCTCGCAAGTCCCTGGCTGATGCTTGGTACTCGCCGGCCCTGGATTCCCCGAATTTGTCGGAGAAGAACCTCGCCCTCGCACGCCTGATGATGATGGCGCAGGGCAGAGAGGGAGCGATTGTGCTTAAGGTCGGCTCTGATCAGCCTGAGGGCAAGGGGAGCACCTTCTACCCGTTCTTCGTGAGCGCCATTGTCGTTGGTCTGGTGCCTCCTTTCTCTGAGTTCTTCCATGCTGTTCTCCGCCAATACAACCTGCAGGCTCTGCATCTCCACCCCAACTCTATCCTTCTCCTGGTGATTTTCGCCTACTATTGCGAGGCTCATGTTGGTGTGAAGCCCTCGGTGGCCTTGCTACGCCACTTTTTCTCCCTTCGGGTTTTTGGTGCTCAGGTCTCTGCATGCGCGAGCTTCATTGCCTATTCCAGCTCCAACGCCATTTCGAAGCCTGGGAAGAGGATTGAAGGCTACCGGAGCAAGTGGGTCATGATGGATGTTGGGCGCCTCCACCCTCGTCTGGTATTGCCCACGGGGCAACCTAAGTCCGTTGATGCATGGTCCCGCGCGGAGCTCGTCGACCCTCGCGCGAAGGCGGTGTTGAGGAGGATGAACGCGGACCTGAGACCAAGCAACACAGAGGCGGCGAAGCTGACCAGGGCCACGCTCCTGAGGGATTTCTTAGAGCACCAGGTGGCTCCGCTCTAGGAGCACCCGCTCCCACTGTGGGGGCTTGGAGGAGCAGACGCCGCCCTACGCCAGAGCTCCGAGGCCCCGACCGATGAGGATCTGGCTGCGGCCCTCCATTCCTTGGTTGGGGGAGACGTGGCGAGCCCGGTGGGTGCCCCTATCCCCCTGTTCCTTCGTGACGACTGGGAGCTGGTGGTGAACGCCATGCCCACCTTCAATGGTGAGGGGATGGTGCCCGCGGCAGCTCCCGAAGATCTGGCGGTCTTGGCGACGGTGAACTTGTCCTCCGGCAGCTCCAGCGGGGAAGAGGAGGAAGAAGAGGCGAAGGAGGAAGCGTCTGACCCGGAGGAGACTGGCGAGGATTGGGGGGAGTCCTTCCCTCGACGCAGGTCCCAGGCCCTCCTCTCCATGTCGGACGACGACGAGGCCGACGCCAGGCGAGGAAAGGAGGGCTCTTCCTCGGTCACGAGGAAAGGCAGGTCGAGCCTGGTTCCCCCAAGGTCTGCTCTGGTCCCTGGGGGGTCCAAGGCCAGCTCCGTCTCTCCTGACGCGCCTTCTGCTTTCGGGCCCTCCAAGGCTGACCCCCACTGCAGGCTCTCGGGCTTCAAGTATGGCCAGAAGGTGCTTGATTTCACGGACAACGTCCAATAAGTGCTCGATTTGTGCTCTGCTTGGTTTCTGCCACTGAGGCTTGACGTTTGCGCTCTTTTACGAGGCCGGCACCTGCGGCCAAGAGGTTGAAGGAGGCTTCTGCGGCCCTGCTTGGGGCGAATCCGTCTGCTGGGGAGACGCCTTCGGCTGTTGGGGGAGAGGATAGCGAGGCCCGCACCTCTCCAACCCAACCGCCCTCACGAGGCCAACTGGGGCACCCCGGCGAGGAGTCAGCCCCTGCGGCCCTGCTGGACCTGGAGTCGACTATGCCCGATGCTGCGGCCGTGGCGGCCAAGGCTCAGGAGGTCCCTTCCTACCAAGCCGTGGCCATGCTGCCATCTTCTCCGCCTGCTCCACAGGTTCTTGTCTCTACTGCTCCCTCCGCCGCTGTCCTGGACCAGGTTGCCAACGAGCTGAGCCAACTGCGGGAGGATCTCCTGAGCGCGGACCCTCATCTGATGGCCGGGCGCCTGGAGTTAGCCTCTGGCTGGGCCCATTCTGCTGCCTCCGTCCGAGCAGTGTTGAGCCAGGCCGTGTCGTCCTCCGACGAGGAGAGGTGGGCCGCCAACCAAGCCAAGGCCGCTCGCGATGCTGCCCTGGGTGACGTCGCAAATGCCCAGGGCCGCTGCAAGACGCTTGAGGCCAAGCTGCAGGGCCTGCGCGACGAGCTTGCCAAGGAGGTGCGCAGCCGCCAGGAGAAGGAGAAGGAGATGAAGGCTAGGGAGGCCGCCGCCAAGGACCGGGACGCCAAGCTTGATGTTCTCCACAGCTGACTGGAGACGCTGGAGGCGGAGAGGACTGAGCTGGATGCCAAGGCAAAGGTCCTGACGGAGGACCGGGCGGCCTTCGCGGAGTTGGAGAAGAAGGCTCGAGGCATACTGAAGACGATGCATGAGAGCGGCCTGGAGGAGCCGTTGGCTGGTGCGGAGGATGGCCCCGCCAAGCTGCTCCCCTTCCTGGTTGATGCGCTTGAGGACGTCGCAGACGGCCTTGGCCCCACGGTCGAGGCCGAGGCACGTGCCCTGTCTTCTACGGCGCTGACGCGTGTCCTCAGCCATGTCTACCTGCACGACCCCAACGTCGACTTCGACAGCCTGCTGGAGCCCATGAGCGGCGACCGTGCCGCTGCCGCCGCTGAGGCCGTGAGGGGCCGAGCCGAGGTTTTGCTGGGGAAGTTCCACTCCCCCAGTGTCCTGCCCGGGCGCGGTGCCGCCGGCCTTGCGACCTCGGGAGGCGAAGCCATCCAACGTGACTCCACCACCGGCGACGGTGCTACTGGGGAGTGATTCCTTCGTGACTTCCATCCTGTTTTATTCCTGCACATGCACCATGCCTCGTGGAGGTGTTAAAACTTGTGTTTGGCGTTGTGGAACAATCTTATGGCTTGTAATATTTGCTTTGAATTTCCCAGAATTCGCATTTTCCTCCCCTACTTGTTTACGCTCTACGTCGGCAGGGCCCGACCCCGCGCGTACCTCACCCAGCGTTAACCCCGACCGGAAACCAAGGATGGGGCTAAGGAGTGAGGGGCTACGTGGCAAGTTAGGCTCCTGAGTCGCGATGCTCAGGAGTCCCCCTTGACGCGCGAGCAACAAGTAGGGAAGGGGGAGCGAGGAGTGGATTGATCGTTCTACGTCGGCAGGGCCCGGCCCCACGCGTACCTCACCCAGCGTTAGCCCCGACCGGAAACCAAGGACGGGACTAAGGAGTGAGGGGCTACATGGCAAGTTAGGCTCCTGAGTCGCGATGCTCAGGAGTCCCCCTAGACGCTCAAACGGGTTTCGTACCTTGGCTCCGCTTGGGGAGTGGCGCGCGACGACCAGGTCCAAGGGACCTGGCTGGGTGGTGTGCGCTTGGGCGAGGCCCAGGCGTAGCCCCCGTGTCCAGCCCCCTCGCGCGGCACTCCCGAGGGGAGGCGTTGCGATGGTGCCGGACATTGAGCTCTGGGCTCCCAGAGATTGGTACGGCCATGGGCCGCCCTCAGTTGTTTATCACCAGCGCGGAGCATAGCGCTTCCGTATGCGTATGGGCATAGCCGCTCCTCGGCAGTATCGTCAGCCAGCGCGGAGCATGGTGCTTCCACTGGTGCGTGGGAGGGGTCTCCCCTCCGGGAGGAGCCCCCGGGGCGTGTACAGCCCCGCCCTGACAGGTGGCCGGCACGGTAGGGCTAGGAGAGGTGTATCTTCGCACCCGTGAGCCAGCGCGGGACTCACGAGGCCCTACCTCGAGGCGGGTTGCGCCTGGCTCTTGGCCTTTATCAATTGGTGTGTTCCTGCAGGGTTGTTAGAATGCAAATGCTCTACGTCCTCAGGTCCTGGCCCCCGAGCGAGCTCAGCCACCGCTGGTATGATAGGCCGCGATGCCGTGGGTCAAGGCCAGGGGGTGAAGGCTGGAGAGCCAGTAAGAGCCCATGAGTCGCGATGCTCAGGCGCCCCCCTTTTAACGTGCAAGCACTTTGCACGACGACAAGCAGTAGGTGATAATTATGGGAAGCGTGAAAGAACAACTTCATCCTAGGGTAAACGCTGGAAAAGCAACTGCCGCTGGGTCGGGCCCGAGCGGCGTGGGGATGATGCAGCCCGAGGGGCGCCCCCAACAAGGTAAATAAAGAGCATAAACAAAATGGATACATGCCGCGGGGATGGACCCACGCGGCCTGGGAATGGTGCAGCCCTGTGGGCGCTCCCAGCTGAAAGTAGAACTCTGAAAGATGTCACATGGTGCTGTTGAAGATGAAGTGATGCTGAGGAAGTGAGCGATGCGCGGTGAAGATGTCGGCCCTCATGAGCCCCCAGGCCCAGGGGCCTCAGGAGGCTCTGGTGGCATGTGTAGGTCTTCGGGGACCATCGCCATCGCCGCCAGGACCGCGCGATGCCTGACCTCCTGAGCCTCCAGAATGCTCCTCAACAAGTGCTGATGTGCGGCGACCGCACTCGGCAGGCCGAAGGGCGTGCAAACGTAGCTGTGGGGTGGTCCCACACAGCACCCTACGGCCGAAGGCCATAGACGCTCCTGGGACGCAGCTCGGTTGAGCCCTGGTACGTCGACGCAGACGCGTAGTCCTCCATCCTCGCCTGGATGTGGGGCCACGGCAGGCAAGCGGCGGCTGCCGCGCATGACTCTGGACTCTTGTAGCTCTTGGGTGTTCCTTGCGATGAACTCCTGAGGGTTTCCTTTGACTTGTACCTTTCTGAGGGAAGCGTGCCTGGAAGCACCCCTCCAAGTGGTGCCCGAGCGCCTCCCCCGCGACCTTGGCAAGGTCGGTAGCTCTCCAAGAGAGAGCCCCGAGCCCTGCCTGAGGAGGGCGCTGGGCGCGCCTTCCTATGCGCGAGAGGGTGGCGCTCCCTAATCGGGCGCGAATCCTGACGCAATACCTCCGGAGGTGCCTGCTTCCCTGTGGCTCTGGCCAGGTGAGGTCTTCTTCTTCTTGAGGGTCGCCTCGGGAGGCCTCCCGCTCCTGCGATCTAGGTCTTCGATTGCTGCGGCTTGGAACGCATGCACGAGCGAGCACACTATGTCCCTTTCTTCACAGGGTACGGTGATGACTCCACTGCTTCCTGGCATCTTGAGGACATTGTAACCATGGTGAGTCACTGCCATAAACTTGGCTAGGGCTGGGTACCTGAGGATGGCATTGTACGGCAGGCGGATGTGAGCAACGTCGAAGTCGATGGGCTCGGTGCGGTAGTTGTTGCATTGCCCGAAGGTGACCGGAAGGTGAACCTGCCCAGTTGGAACAGTGGAACCATCGGTGACTCCTGAGAACGGCTTGGTCGGCTGAAGCTGGTCGTATGGCACTTGGAGATTGTCGAACGTCTCGATGGGAAGGACGTTGAGTCCTACTCCGCCATCGATGAGGGTCCAGGTGACCCGCACATTGCTGATGACTGGGGAGCAAAGCATCAGGACGACTCCGGCCGTTGCTGCACACTTGAGCTAGTTTGCGAAACTGAATGTGATCGCGCACGAAGACCACCAGAGAGGGCGCGTGGCCTCAAGCTTGGGAAGGATTACATTCACCTCGCGAGCAAACTGCTTGAAGATGCGCTATGAGGCTGGGGCCTGGGCGCCGCCCAGGATGCAAGCAATTGCACACGGCTCTTGGAAGCCCCCAGCCCCATCGTCTTGGTGTTGGTCTTCGTTCCTCCTCGGTGGAGGCGGCAGAGGAGGGAGGCCTGCGTTGCCGCGGGGACGGTCCTCACGAGGCTGGTCCCTCCAGCCTCCCTCGCGAGGCTGGTCCTGCTAGTGGTCCTCGCGAGGGAGGTCACGCCATCCCTGGCGAAGGCCACGGTCTTCCCATCATCCACCGCCTCTTCCTCCTCCTCGGCCATAGCCCCTGTCGTGGCGCTCTGGGCGTCGGCCGATTCGCCCATCTCGCACAGCTCTGAGCTCTTGACATTCATTGGTGTTGTGGGTGTGGAGGTCGTTGTACACGCAGTACCGTCCGCCCTTAGATGACTCAGGCTGATCCCTGCCTCGCTTGGTGTCCGGTTCCACTGCTAGCATGGCAGCCCCCTTGTGCTTCACATCCTTGGCCTTGAGCTTCTTTTCTTCCGGGTCGGCTGCCGGGAGCTCGAGAAGGGAGAGACGCCCTTCCTCATCCCTTGCACACTTGGTCGCCAAGTTGAACAACTCCAGGGATGTGCACAGGTCTTCATGGATTGCTAGCTCTTCCTTCATCATGACGTCACGCACGCCGTCGGAGAAGGCTGAGATGATGGCTTCTTTAGTCACCTTGGGGATCTTGAGGCGAGCATAGTTGAAGCGCTGGATGTACTTCTGCAGGGTTTCTCCTGGCTATTGCTTGATGCGGCGCAGGTCGCTCACGGCCGGGGGCCGATCGCGAGTGCCCTGGAAGTTGGCGATGAAGCGGGTGCGCATCTTGATCCAGGAGGAGATCATGCCGGGCGTCAGGTTCAGGAGCCAGGTGCGGGCGCCGTCCTTGAGCACCATGGGGAACCAATTCGCCATGACCTTCTCGTCTCCGTTGGCTGCTACGATGCCCAGCTTGTAGAGCTGCAGGAACTCCGCGGGGTCCACTGTGCCATCGTGGCGGGGAGGGAGGTCAGGCTTGAACTTGCCTGGCCATGTGATGCCGCGCAGCTCGGGGGTGAAGGCGAGGCTGCCCGCCGTGGCCACCGGCGACCCTTGCTGGTGCTGGACTCGTTCTTGCGGGTCACCACGCGCCGCCACTGGGAGCAGCGCGGGGTTTTGTCGTGGAGGCGCTGGGGCGCGATCTTGGCGCGCCGGCGCTGGGAGCGCGCGAGCACCTTCCCGGGGACGTGGGATCTCCTGGCAGCTCCTTTCTTGCTGCGCTAGCGCCGGACGTGGAGGGTCTCGCCCTGGGGCTGCGCGCCTTGGAGCCAAGGCACCTTCTTGGGGAGGAGGCGGCAGAGGCGCCTCCTCATCCTCGCCCCCTACACGGGACGGAGGGCGAGGCAGCGAGAGGGACCGCAAGGGGGAGCCCCATGCGGCACTGACGAGCTCGGTGATGCAGGCGAGCCGGTCCTCGTAGAGGTCGTCGACGGGGCAATAGTGCAGGAGCTCCCGCGCCAAGAGTAGTGAGGCATGCGCATCCATGGGTGCGCGACGGGCGTGGGACGACGAGCCAGCTGGAGTCAGCGACGTGGTGGCGGTGCGGCCATCCCGCCGCACCGAGGGGTGCTGGGACGAGGCCTGCTGCTCGTCCCCCACCGGGCCGGTGGCGGCGTTGGCGGCGGGCGACGGGGAACGACGAGGGGGGCCGCCGACGGGCGCCGTCTGGGCGACGCGAGCAGCATGAGCAGCCCGGTGCTCGGCGCGAGCACGACGAGTGTCAGCCATGGACACGACGGAAGATCACACGCAAACAGCGGAAGGAAGATTCCGGCGCACCCCTACCTGGCGCGCCAAATGTCGGGTTTGGGGTTCCGGCAGACCCTTGAGGTTCGAACAGTGGGTTGCGCGCGGAGATCTCTCCCCTACCTATCTACGTCTGATCCTCTCGTCCGAACTAAGATGAAAATGATGAACAACACAAGAGACACGAGGTTTATACTAGTTCGGGCCACCGTTGTGGTGTAATACCCTACTCCAGTGTGTGGTGTGGTGGATTGCCTCTGGGGCTGATGATGGACAGTACAAGGGAAGAACAGCCTCGCGAGAGGTGTTCTTGAGTTGGTGCGATGAACTGCTAGGGTGAGTTCATCGCCTCTCTCTCTCTGCTAGGGTTCTACCAGATCTCTCAATGTTCTTGGGGTGTCTAGATGTCTAGATGATCTCTCCCTGTTCTTGGGGTGTCTAGATGTCTCTGGGGATCTCTCGATGTCTCTCCTCTATGGTGGCTAGCTCTATTTATATATGCCCTGGGCCTCTCCCCAAATAATGAGCGGGAAGGGCGCAAACAATTGGCCATTTCGAAGGGGAACATCTAGTACAAGTTATCCTGACCAAAGGTGGTCTTCGGCTGCCAAAAGAACTGGCGATGACGCCGTCATGGGCTCCACGGTGACCTCTGTCCTGCCGTCCGGCTGGTCTTGGTCTCGTTGCACCGGAATGGTAACCTTTGCCTGATGCCTTGGCCTGTGCTTGCCCCCTTTGCACCAAAGGGGAAACAAGGACACTGCGCTGGCCGGCGCCCATCTGGCGCCCGCCTGGTCTCGATCGTCATGGATTGCGTCACGGGTTCCTCGCGAGGTACCCCTGCCTTGATCTCTCCGCCTTCTCACGAGCCTGCCCGATGAGGCTGCCTCTGAGGAAGCTTCCTGTCGTCTGCCCCGCGAGGCTTGGCCCCTCGCGAGGGTCTTTGAGCTTGAGCTGATGAAGATGGGCCGCGCTGGGCCCCCGCTTGAGCCACGCCGCAGGCCGTAGGCAGGCAAATCTGGGGACCCCCGTTCCCAGAATGCTGACAGAGAGAGAAGAAGCCATCTAGCTAATAACTATGGACCCGTAGGTCTGAAGTAAACTACTCACACATCACCGGAGAGGCCATGGAGTTCATGTAGAGGCCCTCCGTGATCAATGCCCCCTCCGGCGGAGCTCCGGAAAAGGCCCCAAGATGGGATCTCTAGGGTACAGAAGGTTGCAGCGGTGTAATTAGGTTTTCGTGGTTCTCCAGGATGTTTGGGGGGTACGTGGATATATAGGACGAAGAAGTACGCCGGTGGAGCAACGGAGGGCCCACGAGGGTGGAGGGCGCGCCCAGGGGGTAGGTGCACCCCCCTGCCTCGTGCCTTCCTCCCTTGTTTCTTGACGCCCACTCCAAGTCTCCTAGATCACGTTTGTTGAGAAAATCATGTTCCCGATGGTTTCATTCTGTTTGGACTCCATTTGATATTCCTTTTCTTCGAAACCCTAAAATAGGCAAAAAAAATAGCAATTTGGGCTGGGCCACCGATTAGTAGGTTAGTCCCAAAAATGATATAAAAGTGTAAAATAAAGCCCATGGACATCCAAAATAGATAATATAATAGCATGGAGCAATCCAAAATAATAGATATGTTGGAGACGTATCATAGGTCTATGCGTAGATTCTATGCACGAGTAGAACACAAAGTAGTTGTGGGCGATGATTTGTTCAATTTGCTTACCGTTAAAGTCTTATCTTGATTCGGCGGCATTGTGGGATGAAGCAGCCCGGACCGACCTTACGCGTACGCTTACGTGAGACTGGTTCCACCGACTGACATGCACTTGATGCATAAGGTGGCTAGCGGGTGTCTGTCTCTACCACTTTAGTCGGATCAGATTCGATGAAAATGGTCCTTATGAAGGGTAAATAGCAATTGGCATATCATCGTTGTGGCTTTTGGCATAGGTAAGAAACGTTCTTGCTATAAACCCATAGCAGCCACGTAAAACATGCAACAACAATTAGAGGACGTCTAACTTGTTTTTGCAGGGTATGCTATGTGATGTGATATCGTCAAAAGGATGTGATGAATGATATATGTGATGTATGAGATTGATCATGTTCTTGTAATAGGAATCACGACTTGCATGTCGATGAGTATGACAACCGGCAGGAGCCATAGGAGTTGTCTTAATTTATTGTATGACCTGCATGTCAATGAAAACGCCATGTAATTACTTTACTTTATCGCTAATCGTTAGCCATAGTAGTAGAAGTAATAGTTGGCGAGACAACTTCATGAAGACACAATGATGGAGATCATGGTGTCATGCCGGTGATGATGGTGATCATGCCGTGCCTCGAAGATGGAGATCAAAGGCGCAAGATGGTATTGGCCATATCATGTCACTTTATGATTTGCATGTGATGTTTGTCATGTTTACATCTTATTTTCTTAGAACGACGGTAGCATAAATAAGATGATCCCTCACTAAAATTTCAAGAAAAGTGTTCCCCCTAACTGTGCACCATTGCGAAGGTTCGTTGTTTCGAAGCACCACGTGATGATCGGGTGTGATAGATTCTAACGTTTGCATACAACGAGTGTAAGCCAGATTTACACATGCAAAACACTTAGGTTGACTTGACGAGCCTAGCATGTACAAACATGGCCTCGGAACACGAGAGACCGAAAGGTCGAACATGAGTGGTATAGTAGATACGATCAACATGGAGATGTTCACCGTTGATGACTAGTCCGTCTCACGTGATGATCGGACATGGCCTAGTCGATTCGTATCATGTATCACTTAGATGACTAGATGGATGTCTATCTGAGTGGGAGTTCATTAAATAATTTGATTAGATGAACTTAATTATCATGAACTTAGTCTAAAATGTCTTTACAATATGTCTTGTAGATCAAATGGCCCACGCTAATGTTGCCCTCAAGTTCAACGCGTTCCTAGAGAAAACCAAGCTGAAAGACGATGGTAGCAACTATACGGATTGGTTCCGTAACTTGATGATCATCCTCATAGCTGCCAAGAAAGCATATGTCCTTGAAGCACCGCTAGGTGACGCACCCATTTTCCCAGCAACTCAAGACGTTATGAATGCCTGGCAGTCGCGTAGTGACGATTACTCCCTGGTTCAGTGTGGCATGCTTTACAGCTTAGAACCGGGGCTCCAAAAGCATTTTGAGCAGCACGGAGCATATGAGATGTTCCAAGATCTAAAGATGGTTTTCCAAGCTCATGCCCGGGTCGAGAGATATGAAGTCTCCGACAAGTTCTGCAGTTGTAAGATGGAGGAAAACAGTTCTGTCAGCGAGCATATACTCAAAATGTCTGGGGTTGCACAACCGCTTGTCTCAGTTGGGAGTTAATCTTCCAGATGACTCGGTCATTGATAGGATCCTCCAGTCGCTTCCACCTAGCTACAAGAGCTTTGTGATGAACTACAATATGCAAGGGATGGAGAAGTCCATTTGTGAGTTATATTCAATGCTGAAATCAGCGGAGGTGGGAATCAAAAAGGAACATCAAGTGTTGATGGTGAATAAAACCACTAATTTCAAGAAAGGCAAGGGTAAGAAAAACTTCAAGAAGGACGGCAAGGGAGTTGCCACGCCCGGTAAATCAGTTGCCGGGAAGAAGCCAAAGAATGGACCCAAGCCCGAGACTCAGTGCTTTTATTGCAAGGGAAATGGTCACTAGAAGCGGAACTGCCCCAAGTACTTAGCGGATAAGAAGGCCGGCAACGCCAAAGGTATATGTGATATACATGTTATTGATGTGTACCTTACCAGCGCTCGTAATAGCTCATGGGTATTTGATACCGGTGCGGTTGCTCATATTTGTAACTCCAAACAGGAGCTGCGGAATAAGCGGAGACTGGCGAAGGACGAGGTGACGATGCGCGTTGGGAATGGTTCCAAGGTCGATGTGATTGCCGTCGGCACGCTACCTCTACATCTACCTTCGGGATTAGTTTTAAACCTCAATAATTGTTATTTAGTGCCAGCTTTGAGCATGAACATTGTATCTGGATCTCGTTTAATGCGAGATGGCTACATATTTAAATCCGAGAATAATGGTTGTTCCATTTATATGAGAGATATGTTTTATGGTCATGCCCCGCTGGTCAATGGTTTATTTTTGTTCAATCTCGAATGTGATGTTACACATATTCATAGTGTGAATGCCAAAATATGTAAGGTTGATAATGATAGTCCCACATACTTGTGGTACTGCCGCCTTGGTCACATTGGTGTCAAACGCATGAAGAAACTCCATGCAGATGGACTTTTGGAGTCTCTTGATTATGAATCATTTGACACGTGCAAACCATGCCTCATGGGCAAAATGACCAAGACTCGGTTCTCCGGAACAATGGAGCGAGCAACCAACTTATTGGAAATCATACATACTGATGTGTGCGGTCCAATGAGCGTTGAGGCTCGCGGTGGCTATCATTATGTTCTCACCCTCACTGATGACTTAAGTAGATATGGGTATGTCTGCTTAATGAAACACAAGTCTGAGACCTTTGAAAAGTTCAAGGAATTTCAGAGTGAGGTAGAGAATCAATGTGACAGGAAAATAAAGTTCTTACGATCAGATCGTGGAGGAGAATACTTGAGTCACGAATTTGGCACGCATCTAAGGAAATATGGAATTGTTTGACAACTCACGCCGCCTGGAACACCTCAGCGAAATGGTGTGTATGAACATCATAATCGCACTCTATTGGATATGGAACGATCTATGATGTCTCTTACGGATATACCGCTATCATTTCGGGGTTATGCTTTAGAGACTGCCGCATTCACTTTAAATAGGGCTCCGTCGAAATCCGTTGAGATGACACCATATGAATTATGGTTTGGAAAGAAACCTAGGATGTCGTTTCTGAAAGATTGGGGATGCGATGCTTATGTCAAGAAACTTCAACCTGAAAAGCTCGAACCCAAGTCGGAAAAATGCGTCTTCATAGGATACCCTAAGGAAACTATTGGGTATACCTTCTACCTCAGATCCGAAGGCAAGATCTTTGTTGCCAAGAATGGATCCTTTCTAGAGAAAGAGTTTCTCTTGAAAGAAGTAAGTGGGAGGAAAGTAGAACTTGATGAGGTACTGCCTCTTGAACCGGAGAGTAGCGTAGCTCAGGAAGATGTTTTTGTGGTGCCTGCACCGACTAGAGAAGAAGTTAATGATGATGATCATGAAACTTCGGATCAATTGCTACTGAACTTTGAAGGTCCACGAGGACACGTTCCGCACCAGAGTGGTACGGCAACACTGTCCTGGAAATCATGTTGTTAGAAAACGGTGAACCTTCGAACTATGAAGAAGCGATGACGGGCCCAGATTCCAACAAATGGCTTGAGGCCATGAAATTCGAGATAGGATCCATGTATGAAAACGAAGTATGGACTTTGACAGACTTGCCCGATGATCGGAAAGCCATAGAGAATAAATGGATCTTTAAGAAGAAGACTGACGCGGATGGTAATGCGACCATCTATAAGGCTCGGCTTGTCGCTAAGGGTTATCGACAAGTTCAAGGGGTTGACTACGATGAATCCTTCTCACCCATAGCAAAGCTGAAGTCTGTCCGAATCATGTTAGCAATTGCCGCATTCTATGATTATGAGATATGGCAAATGGACGTCAAAACGGCATTCCTTAATGGTTTCCTTAAGGAAGAATTGTATATGATGGAGCCGGAAGGTTTTGTCGATCCTAAGAATGTTGTCAAGGTATGCAATCTCGGAGTTGGAACATTCACTTTGATGAAATGATCAAAGCGTTTGGGTTTATGCAGACTTATGGAGAAGCCTGTGTTTACAAGAAAGTGAGTGGGAGCTCTGTAGCATTTCTCATATTATATGTGGATGACATACTATTGATGGGAAATGATATAGAACTTTTGGAAAGCATAAAGTCCTACTTGAATAAGTGTTTTTCAATGAAGGACCTTGTAGAAGTTGCTTCCATATTAGGCATCAAGATCTATAGAGATAGATTGAGACGCCTCATTGGTCTTTAGCAAAGCACATACCTTGACAAGATATTGAAGAAGTTCAATATGGATCAGTCCAAGAAGGGGTTCTTGCCTATATTACAAGGTGTGAAATTGAGCACGGCTCAATGCCTGACCTCGACAGAAGATACAGAAAAGATGAGTGTCATTCCCTATGCCTCAGCCATAGGGTCTATTATGTATGCCATGCTGTGTACCAGACCTGATGTGAACCTTGTCATAAGTTTTGTAGGGAGGTACCAAAGTGATCCCGGTATGGAACACTGTATAGCGGTCAAGAATATCCTCAAGCACCTGAAAAGACTAGGGATATGTTTCTCGTTTATGGAGGTGACGAAGAGCTCGTCGTAAAGGGTTACATCGATGCTAGCTTCGAAACAGATCTGGAGGACTCCAAGTCACAAACCGGATACGTGTGTATTTTGAATGGTGGGGCAGTCAGCTGGTGCAGTTGCAAGCAAAGCGTCGTGGCGGGATCTACATGTGAAGCGGAGTACATAGCTGCCTCGGAGGCAGCACAGGAAGTAGTCTGGATGAAGGAGTTCATCACCGACCTAGGAGTCATTCCCAATGCGTCAAGCCCGATGACTCTCTTATGTGACAACACTAGAGCTATTGCCCTTGCCAAGGAGCCCAGGTTTCACAAGAAGACCAGGCATATCAAGAGTCGCTTCAACTCCATTCGTGAATATATTCAAGATGGAGACATAGATACTTGTAAAGTGCATACGGATCTGAATGTCGCAGATCCGTTGACTAAACCTCTTTCGCGAGCAAAACATGATCAACACCAGAACTCTATGGGTGTTAGATTCATCACAATGTAACTAGATTATTGACTCTAGTGCAAGTTGCAGACTGTTGGAAATATGCCCTAGAGGCAATAATAAAGTGGTTATTATTATATCTCTATGTTCATGATAATTGTCTATTGTTCATGCTATAATTGTATTAACCGGAAACCGTAATACATGTGTGGATACAAAATTCGTAATATGTCCCTAGTAAGCCTCTAGTTGACTAGCTCGTTGATCAATAGATGGTCATGGTTTCCTGACCATGGACATTAGATGTCGTTGATAACCGGATCACATCATTAGGAGAATGATGTGATGGACAAGACCCAATCCTAAGCGTAGCACAAGATCGTGTAGTTCGTTTGCTAAAGCTTTTCTAATGTCAAGTATCATTTCCTTAGACCATGAGATTGTGCAACTCCTGGATACCGTAGGAATTCTTTGGGTGTACCAAACGTCACAACGTAACTGGGTGGCTATAAAGGTGCACTATAGGTATCTCCGAAAGTATGTGTTGGGTTGGCACGAATCGACACTGGGATTTGTCATTCCGTATGACGGAGAGGTATCTCTGGGCCCACTCGGTAATGCATCATCATGATAACCCACAAGTGTAGGGGATCGCAACAGTTTTCGAGGGTAGAGTATTCAACCCAAATTTATTGATTCGACACAAGGGGAGCCAAAGAATATTCTCAAGTATTAGCAACTGAGTTGTCAATTCAACCACACCTGGATAACTTAATATCTGTAGCAAAGTATTTAGTAGCAAAGTAATATGATAGTAGTGGTAACGGTGGTAAAAGGTCATGGTAGCAAAAGTAATATTTTTGGTATTTTGTAGTGATGATAACAATAGCAACGAAAAAGTAAATAAGCGAAGAACAATATGTGAAAAGCTCGTAGGTATTGGATTGGTGATAGAGAATTATGCCGGATGCAATCGATCATGTAACAGTCATAACCTAGGGTGACATAGAACTAGCTCCAATTCATCAATGTAATGTAGGCATGTATTCCGAATATAGTCATACGTGCTTATGGAAAAGAACTTGCATGACATCTTTTGTCCTACCCTTCCATGGCAGCGGGGTCCTATTGGAAACTAAGGGATATTAAGGCCTCCATTTAATAGAGTACCCGACCAAAGCATTAACACATAGTGAATACATGAACTCCTCAAACTATGGTCATCACCGGGAGTGGTCCCGATTATTGTCACTTTGGGGTTGCCGGATCATAACACATAGTAGGTGACTATAGACTTGCAAGATAGGATCAAGAACTCACATATATTCATGAAAACATAATAGGTTTAGATCTGAAATCATGGCACTTGGGCCCTAGTGACAAGCATTAAGCATAGCAAAGTCATAGCAACATCAATCTGAGAACATAGTGGATACTAGGGATCAAACCCTAACAAAACTAACTCAATTACATGATAAATCTCATCCAACCCATCACCGTCCCGCAAGCCTACGATGGAATTACTCACGCACGGCGGTGAGCATCATGAAATTGGTGATGGAGGAAGGTTGATGATGATGATGGCGATGGATTCCCCTCTCCGGAGCCCCGAACAGACTCCAGATCAGCCCGCCCGAGAGAGTTTAGGGCCTGGCGGCGGCTCCGTATCGTAAAACGCGATGAGTCCTCCTCTCTTATTTTTTTCTCCCCGAACACGAATATATGGAGTTGGAGTTGAGGTCGGTGGAGCTCCAAGGGGCCCACGAGATAGGGGGCGCGCCCCCCACCCTCGTGGCTAGGGTGTGGCCCCCCTGGCCTTGATTCTTTGCCAGTATTTTTTATTATTTCCAAAAATAATCTCCGTGGAGTTTTAGGTCATTCCGAGAACTTTTGTTTCTGCACATAAATAACACCATGGCAATTCTGCTGAAAACAACGTCAGTTCGGGTTAGTTCCATTCAAATCATGCAAGTTAGAGTCCAAAACAAGGGCAAAGGTGTTTGGAAAAGTAGATACGACGGAGACGTATCAACTCCCCCAAGCTTAAACCTTTGCTTGTCCTCAAGCAATTCAATTGATAAACTGAAAGTGATAAAGAAAAACTTCTACAAACTTTGTTTGCTCTTGTTGTTGTAAATGTGTAAAGCCAGCATTCAAGTTTTCAGCAAAGATTATGAACTAACCATATTCACAATAACTCTTAGGTCTCATGTTTACTCATATCAATGGCATAATCAACTAGCGAGCAATAATAATAAATCTCGGATGACAACACTTTCTCAAAACAATCATAATATGATATAACAAGATGGTATCTCGCTAGCCCTTTCTGAGACCGCAAAACATAAATGCAGAGCACCTTTAAAGATCAAGGGCTGACTAGACATTGTAATTTATGGTAAAAGAGATCCAATCAAGTCATACTCAATGTAAACTAACAGTAATGAATGCAAATGACAGCGGTGCTCTCCAACTAGTGCTTTTTAATAAGAGGGTGATGACTCAACATAAAAGTAAATATATAGGCCCTTCGCAGAGGGAAGCCGGGATTTGTAGAGCTGCTAGAGCTCGATTTTGTAATAGATATGAATAACATTTTGAGTGGTATACTTTCATTCTCAACATAACAACCAAGAGATGGCGATATCTTCCATGCTATACACATTATAGGCGGTTCCCAAATAGAATGGTAAAGTTTATACTCCCCCTCCACCAACAAGCATCGATCCATGGCTTGCTTGAAACAACGAGTGCCTCCAACTAAAAAAAGTCCCAGGGGAGTTTTGTTTGCAATTATTTTGATTTGATTTGCATAAAGCATGGGACTGGGCATCCCGGTGACCAGCCATTTTCTCGTGAGTGAGGAGCCGAGTCCACTCCTCTTGAGAATAACCCGCCTAACATGGAAGATACGAACAACCCTGGTTGATACATGAGCTATTCGAGCATACAAAACAGAATGTTTATTTGAAGGTTTAGAGTTTGGCACATACAAATTTACTTGGAACGGCAGGTAGATACCGTATATAGGTAGGTTTGGTGGACTCATATGGAACAACTTTGGGGTTTATGGGATTGGATGCACAAGCAGTATTCCCGCTTAGTATAGGTGAATGCTAGAAAAAGACTGGGAAGCAACCAGCTAGAGAGCGACAACAGTCATGAACATGCATTAAAATTAATCAACACCGAATGCAAGCATGAGTAGGATATAATGCACCATGAACATAAATATCGTAGAGGCTATGTTGATTTTGTTTCAACTACATGCGTGAACATGTGCCAAGTCAAGCCACTCGGATCGTTCAAAAGAGGATACCACCCTATCATACCACATCACAACCATCTTAATAGCATGTTGGCACGCAAGGTAAACCATTATAATCTCCTATCTAATTAAGCATGGCATAAGCAACTATAATCTCTAATTTTCATTGCAAACATGTTTATTCATAATAGGTTGAATCAGGAACGATGAACTAATCATATTTACAAAAACAAGAGAGGTCGAGTTCATACCAGCTTCACCCATCTCAATCATTCCATCATATATCGTCATAATTGCCTTTCACTTGCACGACCGAATGATGTGAATAATAATAATAGTGCACGTGCATTGGACTAAGCTGGAATCTGCAAGCATTCAATAAATAGGAGAAGACAAGGCAATATGGACTCTTTTGTCAGATCAACAATAATGCATATAAGAGCCACTTTAACAATTTAATTATGGTCTTCTCCTATCGACCCCCAAAGAAAAGAAAAGAAATAAAACTATTTACACGGGAAAGCTCCCAACAAGCAAAAGAAGAACAAGAAATCTTTTTGGGTTTTCTTTTTAATTACTACTAAAAGCATGGAAATTAAAACTAGCTAAAACCTACAACTAATTTTTTGGGGGGTTTTCTCAAGGTTTATTAAACACACAAGAAGAAAGCATAAAAAAGAAATAAACTAGCATGGATATTACAATGAAAAAGTATGAGAACAGACAACTAGCAATGAGTGTGTGAACATGAATGTAATGTCGGTGAGAGAAATACGTACTCCCCCAAGCTTAGGCTTTTGGCCTAAGTTGGTCTATGGCCACGGCTGGCCTGGCGGATATCCATAGTAGTAGTTGGGGTCGTACTGAGATGCAGCAGTCATTGCATCGTGGGCTGCAGCTTGGAGGCGAGCTATCTCATCCCTCCTCTTATACTCTTCCGCCTCCTCTCTGGTTATAAAATATCTCCCTTTAGCCTGAGAGTCAAAGAAAGTAGAAGCAGGGAGAGCGACGTGATAGGTGTGTCGTCTGTCAAAGATTAGTCGGTACTGGAGGAACTGATCGTTCCTCTCAACAAAATGATGACAAACCATAGCCTCATAATCCAAATAAGCAGGAGGCAACTCAATATCATCCTCACATATGGTTATACCAAGAAAATTAGCTATACGGGTTGCATAAATTCCACCAAAGAAATATCCATTAAATCTATTATGATGCAACCTACGTGCAACAATGGCTCCCAAATTATAAGATTTATCTCCTAACACAACACTCCTAAGAATACTGAGGTTAGGGACACACATGTGACATGCTTCATATTTACCATTAATGCATCTACCTATGAAGAGAGCAAAATAATGTATAGCAGGAAAATGAATGCTCCCTATGGTAGCTTGTGTTATATCTCTAGATTCCCCCAGAGTTATACTAGCAAGAAAATCTCTAAACTCAGATTTGCGAGGTTCACTAGCACTACCCCATTGTGGAAGTTTGCAAGCAGTGGTAAAATCCTCTAAGTCCATAGTATAAGAATTTTCATAAAGATCAAACAGGATAGTTTGAGAATTGCGTGAAGATGAAAATTCAAACCTCCTCACAAAGGAACTAGTGAGATAGTGGTACTGACGGCACTTTTCTGCCTCGAAGCTCACAAGATCAGCGTTACGCAAATATGTTAAATTCTTCCTTAATTCCTGCTCGATCCATGAAGTCCTCTGAAGGCCATTCACAAGGCCGCACTGGAGCGTCCCTTGGTGGCTCATCATCAGCATCACGCATTGCAAGCCTGGGTCCTTGCTTCCTTGAAGGACCACCTTGGTACATTTTCCTAAACATATTTCTTCTTCTGAAAAATTTCTAAAATTTTTAGTAACTTCAAATAAAAGTAAACCAAACTCAACAATATTGATAGCAACTACTCCTACAAGTGCCTAGAACCTATATCATGCATTAGAACTACTTGGAACCATATAAATTTGACATGCAAGCTCAAGAACATGGTCACCTAGGCAGCACAAATTTGCAATGAATAAAGCACTAGAACAAAAACTAGTTGGACCAATGGAGGAGTCACATACCAAGGAACAATCCCCCAAAGCAGTTTTGTGAGAGGTGCTTTGAGCAAGGAGATCGAAAATCATAGCAAAATGAGCTAGAACTCGTGCTTGAGCTGGATGGTGATTTTTTGGGAGGAAGAAGAAGTGTGTGGGTGCAGGAATAAGTGGAGGGGAGCCACCATGGGCCCACGAGGCAGGGGGCGCGCCCAGGGGGTGGGCACACCATGGACCCTCGTGGCCAGGTGCTTGCTCCCCTGCTGTGTTCTCAGTGCCAGATATTCTCAAATATTCTGGAAAAATAATATTTAAATTTCTGGGCATTTGGAGAACTTTTATTTTCGGGGCATTTTTATATTGCACGGATAATTCAGAAAACAGATAGAAATTACTATTTTTGCTTTATTTGAACTAAATAACAGAAAGTAAAAGGAGGGTATAGAGAGTTGTGTTTTCTAAATTCATCCATCTCATGCTCATAAAAAGGAATCCACTAACAAGGTTGATCAGGTCTTGTTAACAAACTCATTCCGAGTAACATGGAACCGGAGAATTTTCGAATAACACTAGGTTACCTCAACGGGGATATGCACATCCCCAATAATAAGAATATCATATTTCTTCTTGACAGTAGGAAGAGGAAATTCAAAACCTCCAAAAATAATCGCTGGAATTTTTCCAATAGAATTGATACTGTGGACTTGAGGTTGTTTCCTCGGAAAGTGTACCGTATGCTCATTACCATTAACATGAAAAGTGACATTGCCTTTGGTGCAATCAATAACAGCCCCTGTGGTATTCAAAAAGGGTCTTCCAAGAATAATAGACGTACTATCATCCTCGGGAATATCAAGAATAACAAAGTCCGTTAAAATAGTAGCGTTTGCAAACACAACAGGCACATCCTCACAAATACCGACAGGTATAGCAGTTGATTTATCAGCCATTTGCAAAGATATTTCAGTAGGTGTCAACTTATTCAAATCAAGTCTACGATATAAAGAGAGAGGCATAACACTAACACCGGCTCCAAGATCACATAAAGCAGTTTTAACATAGTTTCTTTTAATGGAGCATGGTATAGTTGGTACTCCTAGATCTCCTAGCTTCTTAGGTATTCCACCCTTAAAAGTATAATTAGCAAGCATGGTGGAAATTTCATCTTTCGGTATCTTTCTTTTATTAGTAACAATATCTTTCATCTACTTAGCATAAGGATTCAGTTTAAGCATATCAGTCAAACGCATATGCAAAAAGATAGGTCTAATCATTTCAGCAAAGCGCTCAAAATCCTCATCATCCTTTTTCTTGGATGGCTTAGGAGGAAAAGGCATGGGTTTCTGAACCCAAGGCTCTCTTTCCTTACCGTGCTTCCTAGCAACGAAGTCTCTTTTATCATAACGTTGATTCTTTGATTGTGGGTTATCAAGATCAATAGCAGGTTCAATTTCTATATCATTATCATTACTGGGTTGGGCATCAACATGAACATCATCATTAACAATATCACTAGTTTCATGTTCATTACCAGATTGTGTTTCAGCATCAGAAATAGAAATATCATTGGGATACTCAGGTGTGTCAATAACAGGTTCACTAGAAGCATGCAAAATCCTATCATTTTTCTTTTTCTTCCTTTTAGAAGGACTAGGTGCCTCTATATTATTTCTCTGAGAATCTTGCTCAATTCTCTTAGGATGGCCCTCAGGATACAAAGGTTCCAGGGTAATTTTACCACCTCTAGTCATAACTCTAACAGCATTATCATTTTTCTTACTATTTAATTCATTGAGAAAATCATTCTGAGCTTTAATTATGTGTTCTACTTGAGTGGTAACCATAGAAGCATGTTTACTAATGAGTTTAAGTTCACCTTTAACTCCAGACATATAATCACCCAAGTGTTCAATCATATAAGCATTTTGTTTCAATTGTCTACCCAAATAAGCATTGAAGTCTTCTTGCTTAACCATAAAGTTATTAAACTCATCCAAACATTGGCTAGCAAACGTAGTAGGAGGGATTTCAGCTTTATCATATCTATAGAGAGAATTTACCTTTACTACCTGTGTCGGCTTATCAAGACCATGTGTTTCTTCAATAGGTGATGGATTAAAACCATATATTTCTTCAACAGGTGGTAAATTAAGACCATGTATTTCTTCAATAGGAGGTAAATTCTTAAGATCTTCAGCTTTAATACCCTTTTCTATCATGGATTTCTTTGCCTCTTGCATATCTTCAGGACTGAGAAATAGAACACCCCTTTTCTCCGGAGTTGGTTTAGGAATAGGCTCAGGAAGAGTCCAATTATTTTCATTTGTCAACATATTATTTAATAGAATTTCAGCTTCATCAGGTGTTCTTTCCCTGAAAATAGAAGCAGCACAACTATCCAGGTGATATCTGGAAGCATCGGTTAGTCTATTATAAAAGATATTAAGTATTTCATTTTTCTGAAGAGGGTGATCAGGCAAAGCATTAAGTAATTGGAGAAGCCTTCCCCAAGCTTGCGGGAGACTCTCTTCTTGAATTTGCACAAAATTATATATATCCCTTAAGGCAGCTTGTTTCGTATGAGCAGGGAAATATTTAGCAGAGAAGTAATAAATCATATCCTGGGGACTACGCACACAACCAGGATCAAGAGAATTAAACCATATCTTAGCATCACCCTTTAATGAGAATGGAAATATTTTAAGGATATAAAAGTAGCAAGTTCTCTCATCATTAGTGAACAGGGTGGCTATATCATTTAATTTAGTAAGATGTGCCACAACTGTTTCAGATTCATAGCCATAACAAGGATCAGATTCAACCAACATAATTATATGAAGATCGATAGAGAATTCATAATCCTTATCAGTAACAAAGATAGGTGAAGTAGCATCAGCAGGATCATATTTCATTCTAGCATTCAGAGTTTTTTGTTTAAGCTTAGCTAATAATTTCTTAAGACCACTTCTATCATTGCATGCAAGAAAGTCTCTTTTAGTTTCTTCATCCATAACATAGCCCTCAGGCACAACAGGTAATTCATATTTATTGGGAGAGCCTTCATCATCACTTTCATCAATATTATCAGTTTCAATAATTTCATTCTCTCTAGCCCTAGCAAGTTGTTCATCAAGAAATTCACCAAGTGGCACAGTAGTATCAAGCATAGAAGTAGTTTCATCATAAGTATCATGCATAGCAGAAGTGGCATCATCAATAATATGCGACATATCAGAATTAATAGCAGAAGCAGGTTTAGGTGTCGCAAGCTTACTCAAAACAGAAGGTGAATCAAGTGCAGAGCTAGATGGCAGTTCCTTACCTCCCCTCGTAGTTGAGGGATAAATCTTGGTTCTTGGATCTTTCAAGTTCTTCATAATTATAAGCAGATATAAATCCCAAGTGATTCAAAGAATAGAGCTACTCCTCGGCAACGGTGCTAGGAAATAGTCTTGATAACCCACAAGTATAGGAGATCGCAACAGTTTTCGAGGGTAGAGTATTCAACCCAAAGGGGAACCAAAGAATATTCTCAAGCATTAGCAACTGAGTTGTCAATTCAACCACACCTGGATAACTTAATATCTGTAGCAAAATATTTAGTAGCAAAGTAATATGATAGTAGTGGTAACGGTGGTAAAAGGTAATGGTAGCAAAAGTAATATTTTTGGTATTTTGTAGTGATGATAACAATAGCAACGAAAAAGTAAATAAGCGAAGAACAATATGTGAAAAGCTCGTAGGCATTGGATTGGTGATAGAGAATTATGCCGGATGCAATCGATCATGTAACAGTCATAACCTAGGGTGACACAGAACTAGCTCCAATTCATCAATGTAATGTAGGCATGTATTCCGAATATAGTCATACGTGCTTATGGAAAAGAACTTGCATGACATCTTTTGTCCTACCCTCCCGTGCCAGTGGGGTCCTAGCGGAAACTAAGTTGACACATAGAGTACTAGACCAAAGCATTAACACATAGTGAATACATGAACTCCTCAAATTATGGTCATCACCGGGAGTGGTCCCGATTATTGTCACTTTGGGGTTGCCGGATCATAACACATAGTAGGTGACTATAGACTTGCAAGATAGGATCAAGAACTCACATATATTCATGAAAACATAATAGGTTCAGATCTGAAATCATGGCACTCGGGCCCTAGTGACAAGCATTAAGCATAGCAAAGTCATAGCAACATCAATCTCAGAACATAGTGGATACTAGGGGATCAAACCCTAACAAAACTAACTCGATTACATGATAAATCTCATCCAACCCATCACCGTCTAGCAAGCCTATGATGGAATTACTCACGCACGGCGGTGAGCATCATGAAATTGGTGATGGAGGAAGGTTGATGATGACGATGGCGACGGATTCCCCTCTCCAGATCCCCGAACGGACTCCAGATCAGCCCTCCCGAGAGAGTTTAGGGCTTGGCGGCGGCTCTGTATCGTAAAACATGCTGAATCATCCTCTCTTATTTTTTTTCTCCCTGAACACGAATATATGGAGTTGGAGTTGAGGTCGGTGGAGCTCCAAGGGGCCCACGAGGCAGGGGGCACGCCCAGGGGGCGGGCGCGCCCCCACCCTCGTGGCTAGGGTGTGGGCCCCCTGGCCTTGGTTCTTTGCTAGTATTTTTTATTATTTCCAAAAATAATCTCCGTGGAGTTTCAGGTCATTCCGAGAACTTTTGTTTCTGCACATAAATAACACCATGGCAATTGTGCTGAAAACAGTGTCAGTCCGGGTTAGTTCCATTCAAATCATGCAAGTTAGAGTCCAAAACAAGGGGAAAAGTGTTTGGAAAAGTAGATACGATGGAGACGTATCACATCATAACGAGCTCAATGTGACCAAGGATTTAGCCACGGGATCATGCGTTACGAAATGAGTAAAGAGACTTGCCAGTAACGATATTGAACGAGGTAAAGAGATACCGATGATCAAATCTCGGGCAAGTAACATACCGATAGACAAAGGGAATTGTATACGGGATTGATTGAATCCTTGACATCGTGGTTCATCCAATGAGATCATCGTGGAACTTGTGGGAGCCAACATGGGTATCCAGATCCCGCTATTGGTTATTGGCCGGACAGATGTCTCAGTCATGTCTGCATGGTTCCCGAACCCGTAGGGTTTACACACTTAAGGTTCGGTGACGCTAGAGTTGTTATTGGAAATAGTATGTGGTTACTGGAGGTTGTTCGGAGTCCCGGATGAGATCTCGGACATCACGAGGAGTGCCGGAATGGTCCTGAGGTCAAGATTTATATATGGGAAGTCCAGTTTCAGTCGTCGGAATGGTTTCGGGGGTTATCAGTATCGTATCGGGACCACCGAAAGGTGTTCGGGGGTCCACCGGGTGGGGCCACCTGCCCCGGTGGGCCAAGTGGGCTAAACAAGGGCGGTAACCAGCCCCTAGTGGGCTGGTGCATCCCCCAAGGGGCCAAGGCGCCTAGGGTTGAAAACCCTAGGGGGTGGGGGCACCTCCCACCTAACTTGGGGGGGCAAGTCCTCCCCTTGGCCACCCCCCCTAGATGCATATAAGGGGGGCCGGCCCCCTCTCCCTTCACCCTCTAAATAGAGGGGGTGGGAGGGCAGCCGCACCCTTCCCCTGGTGTAGCCCTCTCCCCCTCTCCAACACCTGTTCCTCCTCCATAGTGCTTGGCGAAGCCTTGCCGGAGAACTGCAAGCTCCACCACCACGTCGTCGTGCTGCCGGAGCTCTCCCTCAACTTCTCCTCTCCCCTTGCTGGATCAATAAGGAGGAGACGTCCCCGGGCTGTACATGTGTTGAGCACGGAGGCGTCGTCCATTCGGCGCTTGATCCGATCTTCCGCGATTTGAATCGCTGCAAGTACGACTCCATCAACCGCGTTCTTGTAACGCCTGTGCTTAGCGATATTCAAGGGTATGAAGATGCACTCCCTCTCTCTCTTGTTGATAGCATCTCCTAGATTGATCTTGGTGACACGTAGGAAAATTTTGAATTATTGCTACGTTCCCCAACAGGCTTCTCTCGAGAAAGATAGCAAACGGTGGGTAAAAAAATTATTGTTGGGCAATTGATAGAACCTCAAATAATTATGACGATATCCAGGCAATGATCATTACATAGGCATCATGTCCAAGATTAGTAGACCAGCTCATGCCTGCATCTACTACTATTACTCCACACATCGACCTCTATCCAGCATGCAACTAGTGTATTAAGTTCACGGAAAAACGGAGTAATGCAATAAGAACGATGGCATGATGTAGACAAGATCCGTTTATCTATTTCGTAGATATACATCCCATCTTTTATCCTTAATAGAAACGATACATACATGTTGTTTCCCTTCCTATCACTAGGATCAAGCACCGTTGATTGAACCCACTACCGGGCACCTCTTCCCATTGCAAGATAAATAGATCAAGTTGGCCAAACAAAACCCAAATATCGAAGAAGAAATATGATGCAATTAAGAGATCATGCATATAAGAGATCAAAGAAACTCAAATAACTTCCATGGATATAAAAAGAAATGACTGATCATAAACTCAAAGTTCATCAGATCCCAACAAACACACCGCAAAAAGAGTTACATCATAGGATCTCCAAGAGACCATTGTATTGAGAATTCAGCGAGAGAGAGAAAGCCATCTAGCTACTAACTAGTAACTACGGACCCGAAGATCTACAAAGAACTACTCACGCATCATCAGAGAGGCACCAATGGCGGTGGTGAACCCCATCCGAGATGGTGTCTAGATTGGATCTGGTGGTTCTGGACTCTATGGCGGCTGGATGAATATTTTGTTGACTCCTCTAGGGTTTTGGGAATATTGGGGTATTTATAGAGCAAAGAGGTGGTCCGGGAGGGCACCCGAGGTGGGCACAACCCACTAGGGCGCTCCCTGGTAGGTTGTGCCTCCCTCGGGGAACCCCCAGACACAGCCAGGGCCCTTTGTGTTCCTTCTGGCCCATAAAAATTCTTCGTAAAGTTTCGTGGCATTTGGACTCCGTTTGATATTGATTTTCTGTGATGTAAAAAACAAGGAAAAAACAACAACTTGCACTTGGCACTATGTCAATAGGTCAGTACCAAAAAATGATATAAATGACTATAAAATGATTATAAAATATCCAAGATTGATAATATAATAGCATGGAACAATCAAAAATTATAGATACGTTGGAGACGTATCACACCTCTCCATACATATGTTTGGGCCACACACAGGCAGTGGTTGTCTTCGGGGACTAGCTACTTGTGTGATTATTGGCGAGCTAGCCCATCTCGGGGCCGCATGGATGGCCATCACTTTGACCAATAACAAGAGAGAGGTTGTACGACCAAGGTGGATTATTCTTGGTCCCTTTTATGATCCATCTTGGTGAGATGCCCTCTCTAGCCCGCGACTGAAAGTTTGTGGGGGGGGGGACTGCTACTTCGCACTTTGCTAGGTGAACCTCCATGGGGGGGCATGCATTCATAGCTTAGGATTCATTTCTTGCCGACATGAGGGGGGCAAGCAATACCGTGCGCTATGCTAGATAGGTGCCACATCGAAGTTGCATTCGGCATTTGAACATCAAACCACCCTTTTCATACATATATTTGGTCAACATGCAAGTGTGTTCGTGTTCTGACCCTCTCCCGCGTCATTTTTCACCAAATTTATGAACATTAGACAAGTCAGATGATGCAACAGACCCGGTTCACTCACACTAACTGTGTGCCATGCCGGTGCCCCTGTCACACACATCTGCACAGTACATTGGGCTCCATGAGGCTTCCCCTCTCAAAAATATCTACCCGCCTGCAGGTTTTTTCTGTTTGATAACACACGGTTATTATGTTTCGACCGTGTGTGATGTTTCTTGTTCCCGCTCCCGCCTGCATCCCTCGAAAATATCTGCCCGCCTCAAGGGTTTTTGTATTTCATAACACATGGTTGTTATTTCCGGACCGTGTGAGATGCACCATCATCCAAATTTTCAATAGCCCTGGCATTTCACTCTTGTGTTTGACTCCCGCGTGTTCGGAATCGTTGCATGGAAAACAAAAAAATTCTACGGCACACAATGATCTATCCATGGAGATGCATAGCAACGAGGGGGAGTGTGTCTATGTACCCTCGTAGACCGTAAGCATTTCACAACACGGTTGCTGTAGTCGAACTTCTTCGTGCTTCAACTGATCAAGTACCGAACGCATGGCACATCTGCGTTCTGCACACGTTCAGCTCGGTGACGTCCCTCGCCTTCTTGATCCAGCAAGACATCGAGGTAGTAGATGAGTTCTGTCAGCACGACGGTATGGTGATGGTGATGGTGAAGTGATCTCCGCAGGGCTTCGCCTAAGCACTATGAAAATATGACCGAGGGTGTAAACAGTGGAGGGGGGCGCCGCACACGGCTAACAATTGTCTGGTCTGTGCTAGGCGTCCCCCTCCCACATATATATAGGTGGGAGGGAGGGAGGAGCAGCCAAAGTAGGCGCCCAAGTAGGAGGAATCCTACTTGGGGTCCCTCCCAAGTCCCGCCCCCTTCTTTCCTTATTTGGAGTGCGGGTAAAGGCAGGGAGGGTAGCGCCCCTCCCTTTCCTTTCTCCCATGAGAGGGAAAGGCTGGAGGGGCTAGCCCTCCCCCTTTTCCTTCCCTAGGTCTGTCCAAACAAGTGGAGGGGCACACCAGACCCCTAGTGGGATGGTATGTCCCTCTCTTTGGCCCGTTATAAGCCCATAACTTGCTAGGGGGTGCCCGAAACCCCATCCGGTGACCCGATTCCTTCCCGATACGTCCCGAAACACTTCTAGTGTTCAAATACCATTGTCTTATATATCGATATTTACCTCTCGACCATTTCAAGACTCCTCTTCATGTTCGTGGTCTCATCCGGGACTCCGAACAACATTCGGTGACCAAATCATATAACTCATATAACATTATATCGTCAACGAACGTTAAGCGTGCGGACCCTATGGGTTCGAGAACTATGTAGACATGACCGAGACACCTCTCTAGTCAATAACCAATAGCGGAACCTAGATGCCCATATTGGCTCCTACATATTCTACAAAGATCTTTATCGGTCGAACCATTATGACAACATACGTAATTCCCTTTGTATATCGATATGTTACTTGCCCAAGATTTGATCGTTGGTATCTTCATACCTAGTTCAATCTAGTTACCAGCATGTCTCTTTACTCGTTCCGTAATACATCACCTCTCGACTAAATCCTTAGTCATTTGCTTGCAAGCTTATGATGTGTATTACCGAGAGGGCCCAGAGATACCTCTCTGATACTCGGAGTGACAAATCCTAATCTCAATCTATGACAACTCAACAAACACCTTCGGAGACACCTATAGAGCATCTCTATGATCACCCAGTTATGTTGTGACGTTTGGTAGCACACAAGGTATTCCTCCGGTATCCGAGAGTTGCATAATCTCATAGTCGAAGGAATATGTATTTGACATGAAGAAAGCAATGGCAACAAACTGAATGATCATTATGCTAAGCTAATGGTTGGGTGTTGTCCATCACATCATTCTCCTAATGATGTGATCCCGTTATCAAATGATAATTCATGTCCATGGTTAGGAAACCTTAACCATCTTTGATCAACGAGCTAGTCTAGTAGAGGCTCACTAGGGACACGGTGTTTGTTTATGTATTCACACATGTATTTAAGTTTCCTATCAATACAATTCTAGCATGAATAATAAACCTTTATCATGATTTAGGAAATATAATAATAACCAATTTATTATTGCCTCTAGGGCATATTTCCATCAACGCATAGTAAAATTTGCAGTAGCCGCGTCATTTCCTCAAACACACAACCCTCCACACATACACACACACACACCCCTCCCTCGCTCGAAACCCTAGCAAGGTCGTCGTCGCCGCTGCCGCCGCAAGGCCTCCATTGTCAATATCTACCGGTTTGCCCATGCAGCTTACCCACCGATTTCCATACCCAGGCCGCCCTGAGTTTCTTAGATGACGCCTGCCAAACGCCCCCTTTCCCACAGATTCCCATCCCCAACCCCCACTCCAGAGTGTCACAGCCTAAGCCCGGCTACGCTTAACATGGAGCTCGAGGAGCGACTATCCCAAAAGAGGTGTATCGCGGTCTCTTCGCCCGACGTGGCCGAGGAAGTTGACGACCAGGCCGCATGCACTCAATCAGCGGGCTAGAGTATGCGGGTATGTCGCAGACGCCGGCTACGACATCGAGGTCGTCGACAACGACAGCCTGACGCGAGCTATGTCACAGGTTAAGTGGCCCACCCCATACCCGTCGGGTTCAACATCCGTCAATCTCATCTATGGCCCCGCCGTTGATCTCCTCTGGCTCGCTGTCAAGAATTTTCCATCCTACATCACCATCGAGCCCCTTTTGTCATTTCTGAAGGACACATTCTATGATGCTGGCTTGGGATCCACAGCTTCCAAGTCAGACCTCGTCGATGGCGACCACGAGGAGGGCACCCACTCCGGCTCTTCCAAGGGGAAAGAGCATGTCTGTGACATCAGGGAGGGCACCCTATAGTCGTGCTCTTCTAAGGGGAAGGAGCCCATCTACGACAACATGGAGCGCATCCAGGGTCCGTGCTCTTCCCATGGGAACGAGCCCATCTTTGACAAGTGAGGAAACCCATGATTTGTTTTGTCGTTCCTCTTCATAGGAGGAACCCATGATTTGTTTTGTCAAGTCCCTTTTGTACTGTAGTGAGAATATGTCCATTTTTAATTGCTATATATATTTGGCTGTTTGTAGTATGACATGTTTATTTCAGTTGTTTACAATGTGATGCTCTATATGTGCAACTATTTATTGTGAAGTACATTTCATCAATCCAGTTTTAAACATACCGATAGGAATGCATATCTTTGCTTGTTGTTAAGCCTGTTATACCTAGAATATTCCTCTTTTAAAGTTTTTTGATTGTTTGGTTGTTTGTAGTTAGCATATGTCCAGTTTCAAATGCTATCTTGGTTGTTCGTAGTATGCTTTGTTTATTCCAGTTATTCATAACGTGATGTGCTATATGTGCAAGTATGAAATGTGCAGTTCAATTTCATCAATACCTATTCAACAATACCATTATGAATGACTACATTTGGTTGCTGCATCTTGTAATTAACACGTCTTTCCATTTTTATTTAACAATAACCAGTGTACTTAGACCGGCACAATACCAGTTTGAATGACTATGTTTGCTTGTTGTTAAATGTTAGGCCTGTTGTAGTTAACACAACTTTCCACTTGTTTTGCTTTACTAGCATGCTTAAACCTGCACACTGAAGCTATCTTTTGGAGATTATTTTGTCTGCCATGGATATATTTGGTTGATGTTTAGCCTGTTGTGCTTAACATGCCTCTCGATGTACTTACACAGGAAAATTTTGGGAACGACTGTTGTTTTCCATCGAGATTAGTTTCATCCCATGGCTTATATATACTCATTGTACAAGATATCGGTAGTTGGTACCATATAGGTCGGGGGCTAATAAGGGACTAATCAGTGAATCATACTTTTAACTGAATATATCTGTAACCCATCTATCGTTAGGTTAACTAGGGCCATATGTAATATATCTGAGGCTACATAGCAACATGCATTGTACTTAATCTCTAAATATGCAATCCTAGGCTACATAGCAACAAGGAAGAGTGTTACCTTAATATTATGATGATGTCTAGATATACGTAGAAGAGCAGCAACAGCAACAACAACAACAACAACAACAACAACACATCCATGTTTGGATACTCAACTTAGCTAGAGATTAGAGTTAGTTTCTAGCTCATGACTAACCCTGAACTAACTCCATTCAAAGAGGTGTTTGGATGACAGGGTTAGATTGACAGTAAATGCACTTGGAGAACTAGCTCCAATAAGCACCTCTTTGGTTGGATAGTTTTTTTGGGTGGGTTAGATGCAACTAGCTCAAATTAGCCCTCATGTTTGGATATACTTTAGGGCTATTTGATCCCGAACTAGCTCAAACTAACTCTAACCCATGGATACAGCAGGAGTTAATCAGCCAATAATTTGTCAAAATGCAATAAACTCCTTCGCAATTGTTGTTAATTCATCTAATATGTGAGTATATTAGATGTTATAAGATATTATAAAAGAGTGTTGTACTATATCATTGCGCAATTGCTGTTTAGCTTCTAATATTAACTTGGTGATTTTAGGTACATATGTCATTGGTAAAGATCCGTGCTTTGACCCTTTCTGCGTATGGGGCAATGAGATATCGATGAACCAGCATCAAGTGAGGAAGCTGATAAAGATTGTTAGTAAAATGGGTCAAAAGATGGTAATTAAACTATTTGTTTACACTTTATCCAAGACAATAGAGAACTACAGGATGGTAAGTAAGAAAGATCTGTAGCCTTCTTTTTACTGCCCATAATGACTTGTGTTAGATGACAATGTCTGAATCTTTTTCCTTTGCAGTGGTTCCCAAAGCAGTTTACTCAAGATTACCTCTCAAACTACATGATTGGTGGACATGCAAAAGTTAAAGTATCTCTACCAGAACATGATGATTATCTAGATGTTTTCATGAAGACCGTGAAGGATGGGCGGTTGGCCATCACAAGGGGTTGGACTAGAGTCATGTGTGCCTTCTGTATGGAGGAGGGCACAATATGGGCATTCCGGTTCACCTTGTTCAGCAACCAGAATGTATTGCGCCTCTTTCTTTACCGTCTTTAATAGTACAAGTATACAACTATGGTTCACCATTCTTTATTTGCTTCTTATGTAATTCTTGAACATATGTACCTATGAATGGAATAATGCATTGCTTGTTTGAACCTGATGGATATGCATAAAGCTATAGCATACATTCAAATTCGAATCCGGTACAATTTGAAATGGCAGCAATTAAATTACGGTGAAATTACACTCTCCAGGTCGTTACGGTGCACATGGTTGGTAAAACACAAACATTTGCAATATACACCATAATCCGACATGGTTCACAGAGAGGAAACGTGTGCAAGCATGCACACAGTTGCAGTTTGCAAACCGTGTGCGATGTCAGACAATATCACAAACGGTGCAGGCAAACTAAATGTTTGTGATAGTTGACTTATCGTACACCATTCGCAACCATGAACTGTTTCTGATGTGGTATGCATCATAAACGTTGCACCACAGAATAGTGTGTGCGATAGTTGTCATGTGCGACGATGTTACGATGGTCCGACGTTTCGTAATCATGTTTGACACTCGTATGACAATTAGCTAATCTTCTTAATTAGTTATCGCATACGGTTTGGAAAAATCGAATGTGTGTGATTGTCTTCTTATCATACACGTTCTATAATCGCGCGCGAACCGTTTGTGATGGGCCGCGCAACATAAACGTAGCACCGCAGAATACCAACGGTGATGGCAATGCGAGCACAAACGAATTGCAAGGATGCAGCGTTTGGGTGGCTCCCTATCCCTGACAGTTTCTAGTCCTATGGGAAGGACCCCCTATCGCAGTCACTCACTTGGCGAAGGTTCCAAATGCCGTCGCACAAAGGGGTTAAAAACCATCTGTATAGCACCTCAATGTACCAGTGTAAGCATACACTGAGTCTCCTTGTTATAGACTATAGACTTGCGATGATGCCATCTCTATGTATAACAAACATTGGGTTATTTCAACATGATCGTTCTTCTAACATCATACTCTTAAAGTTGTCGGCATCCTTGTTACATTTAACTTATGCCTATGATCAAGAAAACATAACCATCATGCAACACTTGAGCTAGTCCTAGAGGCAAGACTAGGAATCAGATTTTATCGTTTATTCTACAAGTGCTTATGGGTTTTTCTCTGAATTACATATTCAAGAACCATAGCACTTATAGCAAGGCGCCGCTACGCGTCCACAGGCGGAAACATCCACCGCCCGGAGAGCCGTTTGATTAGACACCTAACAGCCGTCGGATGCAACCATCGCGCGCAACTGACCAGGTCATTACTTCCTGCAATAGCCATTCTGTTTCAGAAATAGAATCCCTTGTCCGCCGTCCAGGCACGGCTGCACGCAGTGCGGCGCTAATCCCCACCACTCACAAAATTGCTGCCGCTGGTGCGGGCCAGCTAGTCCTTCAGCGCAAAAACCTTCAACAACATGGCACATCACATCATGAGTCAGATGCTGGGATCCGACGAAGATCGAGCTTGCCGGGGGCTGCTGCTTCGAGGATAGCCGCGGCCAAAGTTCTCAGATCCGACCGCCGTCGGGGGGGTCCTGCGCGAGCTGTAGTATCATCCTGGTTCACAACCCCCCCCCCCCCCCCCCCGGTTGTGTTTCCTTAAACAACTTCCACCAGATCACATTAGGGCAGCTGGGTGAGTTCTCGACTCTGAAAAACAGGAACACTTGTCTGTCTCTGAAACTCGTGAAAAAAACTGTGTATCAGAAACATAGCTAGAATTCCTATTTGTTTCATGTGTGTGGTAGCTAGAAAATCAATTTTGTCTCATGTGTGTAAGTGGAACCAAAGCACATCCCCACACACCTGTCTGCTTCTTCTATCTCTGCAACATGATCCCCTCTGTTACTTGTTATTTATCAATCTATTTGATGAAGAAAGTAAAATATATCACTGTGATACAATTTTGAATGTGTATGCTTATGTGAGAAAAGGCCACATTGAGTGAATATTTTTGTGTGCAAATGAAGCTGAAAAACTGTTGATTGATGTATCTGTGTACCTGAATTTCTGAAACAACACCTCTCTATTTACATAAAAAACATGCGTCTCGTTTCAGGAAGCTGGGACTAAACGGGAAGAGAGCTATGTCCAAGGGAACTTCTCTGTCGATAATCATGAATATTCAGATGGTTTGTTGCATGTTGATGATGCGATGCAAGATGATTCAGATGACGGGGATGTTTCATCGCAGCCGCTACCACCCTATGTCGGCATGGTGTTTGACACAATTGAGGATGCCAAGAAATTCTACAATGACTATGCCTTCAAGTTGGGGTTCGTCACACATATATATTCTACAAAGTATAACCAGAAGAGAGGCCAGAAACAAGAGGATGCAATAATGATCAAGAGGGTCTTTGGGTGTGTGCATGCTAGAAAGCCCCAAAACCGAAAACAAGTAGCCAGGGGGAAGTTCTTGGTCCTAGTCAAAGATGTTTTGCATTCCCTGTGCTTGAGCAAAAAACATTCATAATTTCCTTTCATTGTTGCAACCTTGATGATGTATTTAGGTTCTATTTCAATTTGAAAAACGTATGTTACGCTAAAACAGAAAAAAGTAAGAGACCTCACATTTGGACTTGAGACATTCAAGATAGCTCACATTTTGTCTTTTGAAATTTTTTGAGGTATGTGCCATATTACCAGTACTACTCTGGCACATGAATGCGTTGTTTGTTTCATGATTCATGTTGTACATTTTGTCCTCCCTGGCATATACATGAATGTACCGTTTGCTTCATAATGCGACATCATGTTTTTAGTGCTCAAAAGGCTATTCTATAGATGACTGATGTTACAGGATGGTTTCATTGTGCATTCTTGCTACAACATGTTTCCCCATAGCACATAATAATACCAGTAGGATTCATTGTTTCAGCAAAAAATATACCAATAAGCAAGGAAACAAACTGCAAAAAAGCCAGTCATTTTCATTGTCAACTCGGCATCCATCTCTAGTTCACATTGATAGCTAAGCATGGCTGATGCTCTAGCATTTTCAAGAAAAGAGGGGGGAAAGGGACATGCCCCGGCATGATACATGCTCTAGCTTGAGTTCCGCAAAAGACAACTAGCTAGTTAACAGAAACTTGTTGTTTCAGTTACATAAAAGAATGTAGCGCACACAAGGACCCGCAAAAGCCTAAAAACTAAACTAGCAAGATCTTGTTTCGGAAACGACATCCTCTACGAGCTTCTCAACAGTTTTTGCAAATCTTCGGCTGAGTTGATTGTGTTTTGAGGATGATTGAATAGCTTCGCCGCAACAAATGTTCGGAAATTGAGCAATGACCTCGTGTCCTGAGCATACAAAAAGCATAAATAAAAAAACATCATTAGAAACACAGGAGGGGGATGTTGATAGGAGTCATATTCACAAAAGTAGTGTTTTGAAACCAAAAACAATGTTATTTAGCTACTAGTGTTGCATAGCAAAATTGGTTATACCGTGTTGAATGGCTTCATCCCCCTTGCTGTTAGATTCTCCATGTACAGAATAACAAAGAACCCACAATCAAACCTGCCAAAAAAAGGTACGCCTAAAAATGCTTCCTGAAACAGATGTAGAAAGTTGTGGATGGGCACATGAAAGAAAAGAAAAACGAAAAAGAGAATAATATGTTGTTGATTGATGCGGGGTACCCCTTTGGGCTGAAAACAATCGAACTTGTCAAGATCAAGCTTCCATGGGTTTCGTTCTTGCACCAGAGTTTTGAAGTTTGTTATCTGCACATTTAATATTAGAAAAAATGAAGATATAAAAAGATGGCATGGTGACATCTTCTTTGATTGATACCACATGATCAATTTGATATGATAAAAAGAATGAAAATGATCAAACAAAGATGAAAAAAGGGGTGTAGTTTTCATACTAGATTGCAACATGGCCGCTCAAGGTTGCTGATGTAGTTAGGGTCGTCGCTCCTGGAGTCAAAAACATTGAATTTTTTTTGCATCAAGTTCGCAACAACAACTGCCCAATGTCCATCCTTGACAATGGTGAAGAAGAGCTGCAATATTAACAAAAAAAATTCACAAACCCAGATCATGATGCACTAAAAGATAGCTTTGAAAATATATCTTGTAGCATAAAAACTATAAAAATCCATTCAGAAAGCTATGAGCTACAGAAAGCTATAAGCTACAAAAATTCAGAAAACTTCTGAAGTTGGGTTTCCTTTCAAGTGACCGTATGACTGTATGATTTCCAATGGATTCAATGTTTTTTTTTGCTCCAATAGTTCCTGGAGCTACAACTATTATGGGAAAAACTTGTTGTGCCTGTTCTACAACTATTCCTGCAGCTACAAATATTCCTGCTCCTCTCCAGGTGCCCAAGGGGCAGTCAGGTAGGGAAAAACTTGTGGTCATTCATGCTCACAAACAGAAAACGAAAAAGTTCATGCTAAAACTGCCTGCTCCTCTCTAGGTGCTCCTGGGCTGGGGCCTTCCTTCTCCATCGCAGGTCAGGTGATGAAACAACAAACCTGTGGCCACTCATGCTCACAAACAAAGGGCGCAAAATCCATTCCCCACCCCGAGTTCCTAGTCAATTACACATCCAAATTCGGGTGCACAAATCAAAAAAAGAGGGCGCCATCGCAACCCTAACCACCGCGTAGCCGCTCGCTGCGGAGCCGCCGGTGAAGCCACCGAAAGGCACGAAGGTGAACTCGACTAGAGCAACAACGTCGGCCAGAAATGGGGGGAAGGAAGGAGGAGAAATCACAAGGAACCAGAGGAGATCCGTACTTGCTTGGGTTGCCGCTGGCCGCTGCCGGTCCCGAAGACTTCGTCATCGTCATGGCAGTGGGTTAGCCCCGGTCACGCCGCCACCCTCCCAGATACAGTCGTCGTCGCCCTCCCAGCCCTGCGAGCACACGCTGCTGCGGGAATGACTGCTTCCAGCTGCAGGGTCATTTTCCTGAAACAACGGGTATGTTTCAGAAAACGGACGCGCGTGATGTGGAAGCGGTGAGGCTCTCATCCGTCCGATCAACAGATGATCCGACGGACGCGGAGCCGGTGGATGCGGCGCGCGTGATCGGTCGGGTGAACTTAAGCTTTTCCCATAGAATATAAACATATAATTATAAACATGAAAAATGAATATACAATTGTTATGTCCTTTAGGACATATTTCCAACAGTAAGAACCATAGCAGTTATAGCATAAAATACAAACATCTAATTATAAGCATAAAAAATAAATAGTACAATTATTATTGCCTTTAGGGCATATTTCCAACAATATCGTCCAGTGGCGACGCTGGTTAGCTTCCAACGAGCAAAGTGTCATCCGAAGAGGCGTCCATGGCAGGCAGGAGTTGCATCGGAGGACGGTGTGACATGTCCAAGGGTGGCGCATGGCTCGATGGCGTGTGGGCGAGCACATCAAGAGACCGGGGTATGAGGAGACGTCCACACCGGCCATTCTTTTCTTTTCCCCTTTCTTTTCTCTTCCTAGGACACATGGACCCCACACATCAACTATAATGGTTGTCTGCCCTAAATGTTACTTCATGCCACCTCATCACTTACAGCGGGCCCCACTGTCAGATTTCCGTCAAAACGCGCTCAATTGAGCATTTAGTGCTATCAGCAATTTTTTTATACTCAAAAACAATTTTTGTTTTGCAATCTGTTAGCATTTCGGTGGTTTTCGACAAACATGTGCGCAATTGTAGTTGGTGTGTTTTTGCAATTTTCTCCTACACCTGCTAATAATCAAAGTAAAATTTGTACTTGTCCCTATTCACACCCTAGGTCCATCTCGATCATTTCATCGGTGGTAGGGTGGTGGGGTTTCAGGGATGCTCGGATGGGCGGTTTCTGCGCAGCGAAGAGGATAGGGGCGGAGGCGGAGTTTCATGTCTTCTCCCCCATCACGCAGTCACAATGTGTTGGGGTCGTCATGAGGGGTTGAGGGATGAGCCTCAAATGTGTGGTTGGGGACGATGGTGGAGAGTGAGGGGGTGGATAGTGGAACACGGTCGCCGATGAGGTGGATAAGCAACGGTGCGTGAGTGAAGTGTGACAACAGACCAGTGAATGGGTACGGAAGCGGATTTGGAAAATAACGGGAGGGGAGGGCAAGAGCAAGGGTTTGTACATTGATAAAGGTCACGCCTAAAAGGAAAACAAGTACCTGGGATCACATGAATCCAGATCAATTATTACTGACATAAAAACTGTATCGATAACCCTTTCTCAGACTTAATCTCAAACAAGGAAATTGGATCATATGATGTTAATTCATAGTTGCACTAATATCAAGGCATGCAAAGCATTGCTGTCAATTTCATCTCATTGTCGCATGGAGGTACAGTGACTGGGACCCAACTAAGAAACAAATGCGGGGGAAAAACCCCAGCAAGCATCCTGCGTGAATAACATTACAAAGAATGTGGCTGGGTTCCACTAATTTAAACTAGAGCCAAGCACCATCCACAATTTCAGACTAGTGGGCTGGTTATGTAATACAATCATCATCATATTAGTTCTGTCTCGCTATTAGATGAGATAACGGACCATATTAATTGATTTCAGACCAAAAGGGACAGCGATAGATTTCAGATCAAGGGCGACGAATCTAATGTTCCCATAATCATATCCCCGCGAAAACAAATCCTTCCTGCAAGGTGGATTACAAACACGGACATAAATTCCTTTTTGTTTTAATCTCGGGGCGGAACACTACTCTGGCTATACAGTTAACATACTGGAGATTTACCTTTTTGTCCAAACCCAACCGATCTGCGATCTCCATCATCTTTTCAGCGTACTGCGCCATGTTCATTGTTTTATGCTGAACAAGTAATCCAGTTATAAAAAGTACCGCGACATATCAATATTCATAAAGGATTCATTGAGAGACTACCTTCCCGAAAGCTAACTTGCTAAACACAGCCCGAGCTTCATCCTCTTTAGCCTAAAATTAGCACACAAAGGTCATACCGATGTTAACAATCTATTACAGTTACATATGTATCATCATGTCAATCATACAGTATCCTACTTACCTTCAGATCAATGCCACCCTCCTTGACAATAGAATAAATCTAGAAAAGTAAACAGATGAAATGAGATATTGGCAATATGTAGCATATTTCTTACAACATAAATTCAGAGTTAGAGGCTATACAAATTTGCAAAACAGACCCAGCTTACGAGATCAACTTACCATTTGCTTTATTGTTACAAAGACAGGCAACGCATTCAGTTCAGCATGTAGTACCCTTTTGTGTATAGCAAACTTGTCCATTTCATATACTTCCTTCACAGCATCTAAGTATCTCCTCTGAAATATTTTTCAAACCATGATAAATATGATAATCACAAAGCATGTCAATATTGCATTATTACACAAATGTCCAATGTGGTAGGATACTAACATCTTCCTTGGCGACAAGCCTCCATATCTCAAAATAGAGAAGATCTATGTCCTTGAGGGACGCATCTGTGTTCAGCTCAATAATGTACTCCTGAATCAAATGGACCAGATCGTGAATAACACCGGCAATGAACACCTCAATTAGCAAAAGATAAGATGTCTTACATTATAGGCAAAAGCAGCTAAACGAACAGTCATATGGGGAAAGTGTGTTGCAATCCTCAATGCTTGCCTCCATGCTATAGTATCCATGTTTCTCCACTGAAGTGCAAAGAAGTTAACCATCATGTGTATATGACAAATATACCTATATTTCGTGATTTCCTGAGGGGCATGTTAGGTTGATCTCTCCACCGAGTGGGCTCAACGGCCCATCGGGCCCTGATCTATTCGCTTCCTGATCGGGGGCGCCCAACCGTTCTATGGTTGGTGGGCCCCTGTGACCTGCGATATATAAAGAGGTGGGGGCCGGGGCGCACGGTACGAGGTTCGCCGCGCCGCCAGACTCCCCATCGAGATCCCCTTCCGATCTAGGGCAATCGCAGTGCTCACAGGAAGCACCATTGCCACCTCTCCATCTCGATCCCTCTGCGATCACCGGCCCCTACATCACCATGGCCGGCTCTGGATCAAGCTCTTCCGCACCCAAGGAAGGTAGGTTACCGGAAAGATCTAGCCTACACGATCCAAGTGGGTCTATCAATGGTATCAGGCCATCTTGGTTAGATGTTTTTTGGTAAAAAGATAAAACAAAGAAAGAAATAGAGATCCCCTCCCCCCAAGAACCCTAGACAGGGCAAAGAACGAATCCTTCAAGGAAACGGAAAAAGTAGCGCCGCCGCAAGGCCGCGCCGTTCCTCTCGATCTCGATGCGCATCGGCAAGCCGAGGCATCGAGAAGAAGAACACCACCCCTTTTCAGGGGCAAAGATCACCACCACCGATCCATTCGACGGCGGCGCGCTCACCGCAAGGGGAACGCGCGACCGGCGAAGGGGTCGGCAGGGGAGAAGCCTCTCCGTCCATCTAGGTCGCTGTCGTGCGGCAGTTGCCTCTCTTTCTCTCTGTGGGGAGGGGGTGGATGGAGACAGTAAAAAGAAAAGAAGGGGAAGGGGAAAAGAGTGCTCGCGCGGCGCGGTGGCGCCTTGTCGTCGGCGGCGGCCGGCGGAGCCCCGACCCGCTGCATCACAGACAAGGCGAGGAGACAAATCGGAGACGGCTCATATCTCTCTCTTTCTGCCACAGGAGGCTCACGCAAAGAGAAGGAAAGGGGAATGGAAAGGAGGCGCTGGCGCGGCGCGGTGGCTCTAGCCCCCGTCGCCGGCGGCCGGGCTGGACGGCCGGTGACCGAGCCTTGTTTCCTCCGCCGTCGGGAGAGACTGAGCGAGCAGAGAAACAGATCGAGTAGAGAGTGGGGGCGCTAGGGTTGGACTGGGATCGGACTCTCTGTTTTGTTCCAGCGAAATCAGCGGACAGCCGTCGATCGTGATGGACGGTCCAGATGAAAACCCTAGTATCCCACTGGCCTTTTGGGCCGAAAGTGACCGCGGACCAGGCCGAAAGACAGAGCGGCTGGGCCGGCTAGCACGGCGCGGCGAGCCGAGTAGGCCCGCAGGGCAACTGTTGTTTGAGGCTTTTTCCTTTTAATGTTTTCTGTCCAGTTTTGGGCAGATTCAAAAGTCTTGTTTTTTGTTTTCTATACAATACATATTTCCAGCGAATTTTATTGTTTACAAAATATAGAAAGGTAGAAAAGTCTCTCGAAATATAAAAAGAAAATTTCTAGAAAAAGAATTGTTCATGAATTTTTATTAAATAAGTTCATGAATTTTTTTCATTTGATCAAAGAAAAATTTCTGCAAAGAATAAAAAGTTCATGATTTTATTCATGTTTTTCCGCTGCGTACAGAATTAATATTGCTCTTTTTCTTGAAAATAAAAGTTTAGAGAGATTTATTAAAAGAGCATGTTAAAGTTATAATTAGAATAAATATGTTTATGTTATTCTTATGACCAACGTTGTTAATAACATGACCATATTTTATTATTGAAATTAAAGGTGCATTTATTTCTAATATTTTTCCCAACGGTAATATAGATTTAATTGCATAGACAATTATATGTTTAATTTGACCAACGTTAGATTAATGCATATGATTGTTATATTGATGTCACTTAAATTGTGATTTCAGGAGGCTTTCACTTGATGAGTTGCCTAAAAGAAGTTTCGACACTCAGAGGTGACAACCACACTGAGTGGAGGAAGAAAGTTGAACTGGCATTTGTTTGTGCTGATCTGGACTGGGTTCTGGATGAACCACAGCCGGTCAGACCTACAGAGCCAGTAAGAGAGACTACTGAGGATGATGCTGCATGGGCTAAAAGGAAGGGGGATTATGCTCCTTTGGAGATGTCCTACATTATAGCCAACCAAAAGTGGGTCAATGCAAATAAAAAATGCATGGCCTTTATAAAGAATACAATTGAGAGCACCATTGTGGGCTCCATTGCAGAGTGCGCTTCAGCTGCGGAGTTGCTGACAAAGATAAAGAGCCAGTTCACTGGCTCTTCAAAGATATATGCCACCCAGGTGTTAAAACAACTTGTGAAGGAACAATACACAGGTGGTGGAATAAGAGAGCACATCTTGAGGATGAGCAATATGGCAGCAAAGTTAAAGCCTATGGACGAGGATCTGGAGATCAAACCAAAGCTCCTGGTCCACCTTGTCATGGCTTCACTGCCAAAGGAGTTTGAAACTTTTGTTGTGAATTATAATATGTCACCTGGAACATGGGACATAGAAAAGACAATTGCTATGTGTGTCCAAGAAGAGGACAGACTAAAAGCTTCACATGGTGGAACACTCAACTATGTGAAGGATCATAAGAAAAAGAACTACAATCAAAACAACAAAAGTTCTCCTTCAAAGCCACAAGGAAAAGCTCCCTATCAGCATCAGCGTCAGCAACAGTCTTTCCCAGTGGACAAAGACACTTGTCTCCACTGTAAGCATACCGGGCATTACAAGAAAGACTGCCCTGTTTGGCTGAAGTCCTTAGTGGTAAAGCAAGGTAACAACATTGTTTCCTTAGTAAATGAATCCTTGTACACATAGTTTTCGAAATCTACTTGGTGGATTGACTCAGGGGCAACTGTTCATGTTGCAAATTGTTTACAGGAATTCCATTCGACCCGGACTACGCTAAGAAGAGAAGGAGGCATTGAAGTAGCCAATGGAATAAAAGCAGAAGTTGAAGCTGTCGGCGACATCTCCTTGGAGTTAGCTGATGGATTCAAGCTTCTACTTAGAGATGTTCTTTATGTTCCTTCATGTAATAGAAACTTAATTAGCGTTTCATGTTTGGACAAAGAAAATTATGAGTGTTAGGACATGGCAAGTGTGCCATCTGGTATAATAATGCTTATATTGGTAATGCTTTACTACATGATGAGCTTTATCTGTTATCACTTCGTGAAAAAGTGCATTCTGTATGCAATGTGAATGAACATGTTTCCGCGTCGAATAAAGAACAAAAGAAAAGAAAGAGCACATTCGACTCATCGAAATTATGGCACTGTCGCTTGGGCCATATTTCGAAGGGAGGAATAGAAAGATTAGTCAAAAGTGAAATTCTTCCACAGTTAGAATTCTCAGACTTAGAACAACGTGTAGATTGCATTAAAGGAAAGTATATAAAACAAATCAAAAAAGGTGCAATCCATAGCTCAAGCACACTAGAAATCATCTACACCGACATTTGTGGACCATTTCTGGTGAAAAGTGTGGATGGATATGACTCGTTCATAACATTCACAGATGATTACTCTCGCTATGGTTATATTTATCCAATCAAAGAAAAATCTGAAGCGTTGGATAAATTTAAAATATTCAAAGCTGAAGTTGAAAATCAGCATGATAAAAGAATAAAGATAGTAAGGTCCAACCGTGGGGGAGAGTACTGCGGTCGGCACACTCCATATGGCCATGTCCCTGGACCTTTTGCAAAGTTCTTACAGGAGACTGGCATAGTTGCCTAGTATTCAATGCCGGGTGAACCTCAGCAAAATGGAGTAGCTGAAATGCGCAACCGTACACTTATGGATATGGTGCGCAGCATGATGAGTTATTCCAACTTACCATTGGGATTATGGATGGAGGCGCTTAAAACCGCCATTCACATTCTCAATAGAGTACCAAGCAAGTCGGTGCCCAAAACACCGTACGAGCTATGGACAGGAAGGGTACCCTCCCTACAACACTTCAGGGTGTGGGGGTGCCCTGCTGAGGCCAAAATGTTTAATCCAAACATTGCAAAGTTAGATCCCAAAACAGTAAGTTGCCACTTCATTGGCTATCCAGACAGATCAAAAGGTTTTCGTTTCTACTGCCCTGACAGATATACAAAGTTTGTAGAAACGAGACATGCAGTCTTCTTTGAGGACGAAATGATGAGGGGGAGCTTGGTAGCTCGGAAAATTGATCTTGAGGAGAAGAGGGTGCATGCACCTAATCCGATGATTCAGGAGCCATTTTTCTCACTACCAGTTGCAACTCCACCCATGACAACCTTGGGGGTAGACCCGGAACCTGTCCGTCAGGAGCCGACTGAACCCGTTGTTGAGCATGAAAGGGAGGTGCAACAGCAAATTTTAGAAGAAGTGCCAGAAGTTGAGGCACAGAACGTGCCAGAAAATGAGGCCCTAAGAAGGTCTACAAGACCAAGAAAGACAGCTATTTCTACTGACTTTAAAGTTTATAACACAGAAATGGTTCATATGGAAAAAGATCCCACCTCATATGAAGAAGCCATGAGAAGCCATCATTCATCGATGTGGATGAAGGCAATGGAAGACGAGATGAAATCGATGAGTCCCAAAGATTTTTGGGACTTAGAGGAAATTCCTAAAGGAGCCAAAACAGTAGGCTGTAAATGGGTCTACAAAATTAAGTATGACTCTAAAGGGAATATAGAAAAGTATAAAGCACGACTCGTGGCAAAAGGATTTACACAAAGAGAAGGGATAGATTACAATGAGACATTTTCTCCAGTCTCATGTAAGGATTCCTTCAGAATCATAATGGCATTAGTTGCTCATTTTGATTTAGAATTACATCAAATGGATGTTAAGACGGCATTTCTGAATGGTGATTTAAAAGAAAATGTCTACATGAAACAGCCTAAGGGTTTTATCATGGAAGGCAAGGAAAATATGGGATGCCGCCTGAAGAAATCCATTTATGGATTAAGACAAGCCTCTCGGCAGTGGTATCTAAAGTTTAATCAAACGATTAAAAGTTTTGGATTTAAAGAAAATATTGAGGATAATTGCACTTATGCAAAGTTTAAAAATGGGAAATATATTTTCCTAATCTTGTATGTGGATGATATCCTGCTTGCTAGTAGTGATGTTAGTCTACTACAAGAAACAAAGAAATACTTATCCTCAAATTTTGACATAACAGATCTTGGTGAAGCATCATATGTTTTGGGCATAGAAATTCACCGAGATAGGAACAGTGGAGTCTTAGGACTATCGTAGAAAGCATATTTAGAAAAGGTTCTTAAAAAGTATAACATGCATGCGAGTAAAGCCACACCTGCTCCTATAGTCAAGGGCAATAGTTTTGGGAAATTCCAATGTCCCAAGAACTAGTACGAGATCGATCAAATGAAAGCGGTACCATATGCTTCGGCAGTTGGCAGCTTATAGTATGCATAAGTGTGCACTCGCCCTGACTTAGCTTTTATCACCGGGGTACTCGGTAGATATCAAGAGAATCCAGGCATGGAGCACTAGAAGATGGTAAAGAAAGCATTGCGTTATGCGCAAGGCACGAAGGACTACATGCTAATATACAGGAGAAGTGAATCCCTAGAGATAAAAGGGTATTAAGACATAGATTTTGCGGGGGGCAGAGATGATAGAAAATCCACGTCAGGATACGTCTTCACTCTTGCTGGGGGAGCTATTTCGTGGAAAAGCTCCAAACATTCAATAGTTGCATCATCCACGATGTATGCAGAATTCATAGCATGCTTCGAAGCCACGGGGCAGGCGATATGGCTAAAGAAATTTCTACCCGACTTGAAAGTGGTAGATTGTATTCACAAGCCACTAAAGATGTACTGCGACAACCAACCCGCAGTATTTTACGCTCACAACAACAAGTCGAGTAATGCTACCAAAACAATAGAGATAATGTATTATGTTGTGAAAGATAAAATCCAGGATCAAACTATAAGTGTCGAGCATATAAGGACAAAGGATATGCTTGCGGATCCGCTAACGAAAGGCTTACCACCCAATGTGTTCAAGGAACACATAGCCGGCATGGGTTTAAGGGAAAGCCTTATGATTCCTGGATAGGCCCAAAAGGAACAGAATTTGCTTCTGATCATAACGTATGTTGTAGCTGTATGGTTCTAACGGCAATTAAGTTGTGACGATGAAACATGCTCTATGTACCAATATGTGATGAATCAAATAAACTAGAAAGTATAAGGTTAAAAGTAAAAATTGAGATCAAGGGGGGGAATGTTAGGTTGATCTCTCCACCGAGTGGGCTCAACGGCCCATCGGGCCCTGATCTATTCGCGTCCTGATCAGGGGCGCCCAACCGTTCTATGGTTGGTGGGCCCCTGTGACCTGCGATATATAAAGAGGTGGGGTCGGGGCGCACGTTACGAGGTTCACCGCGCCGCCGGACTCCCCACCGATATCCCCTTACGATCTAGGGCAATCGCAGTGCTCACGGGAAGCACCACTGCCACCTCTCCATCTCGATCCCTCTGCGATCACCGGCCCCTACATCACCATGGCCGGCTCTGGATCGAGCTCTTCCGCACCCAAGGAAGGTACGTTACCGAAAAGATGTAGCCTACACGACCCAAGTGGGTCTATCAGGGCAAACTTACCACCTCGGTACTGCGATCCAGATGCAAATAATCTGCAATCCACTATTGCAAGATAGAAGTCTAGCACTTAAAAAATGATCCAGCCACCGATAACATTTTAAATTCCAACAGCTTGATCACATAATGCATACCTTTATTTTCTTTGATATTTCTCCATAGTACTTGACATAAACGGAATCAATTTCATATGTATGATAACGTGAGCGGTAATCGTCGTGATAGCAGTACTGGCGTTCACAACTATCAGGCAGCTACAAAAAAAGGACGAGAATTAGATGGCACATCTGAAGAAGTACTTAATGGCTACAAACATTGCAGTTGCAGCTGTGGTTTGGAATTAATGAAGCAAAATGAACTACCTCATTGATTTAAGGGTTTTCACAGTGTGTGTGTTGAAATGGTTTCTGAACACCAATGATTAAGATAATCAAACTAACCAAACCGGATGGCCAGTGTAGATAAACTTACGAAATTACGAAGGACAATGCGTTGGTAGTCATTCAATTCAGGTTTCTGGCTATCGTCGCGATGGAAGAACCACTCGAAACTTTCATCATCATCCAAATGCCGAAAGTAGGACTCCTGACAAAGTTCATCCTCGGTGTACTCTTCCGGTTCCTTGAGTTCATGTGCGGCCTCTGGCTTCACAATCTACACACAGATGATACATACAAAAGATAAAATCATGCACGCATGCATACCAAACCAAGACTGGATTAGCTGCTATCGCGAATGTACAAACTTTATAACATACTACATTGACTAAAATGAGTGGTGAGCGATTGATACAGCACGCAGGTACCTTGTAACAGGCGATGCGAACGCGTGCAAGGCGCTCCTCTACCTGGTCGTAGTCCTCCCATGCCACATTGGAGTATGGATCAATGGGCGGAGGAATGTTGGGACGCAAAAGTTTAGCATATCTGGCCTGGTCTTCCTTGCTGAGAATGACGCCCGCCCCGGTGCGCTCATCGCTTTCTTCTTGTGCCAAGATGGTGTCATCCATGTCTGTCGCATGAGAAATCGGGGCTTGATGTTGCTGGGCAGTGGCAGGAGCATCTGAAGATGATGGCGATAGGTACTTGCGGCGCCTCTTCTTCCAGGGTCTGTACGCGTGTGTGTGACATGCGTGAGTGGCGCAAGTCCATGACCAGGTTGTTAACTAGCTTAGTGGAGTTTGTTAGCTAGCCCATGCATGCCTATGTGTTGGCCGGGTCATGTGTGGATGGCTGGTGTGGTGTGCGTGCATGTAGGTAGTGGGTTAGTGGCTGCATGCGTGTGTTAGCGGCCGGTGTGGCCGTGGATGTGTGCGTGCGCAAGGCTATTTATAGCCTGCGTATGTGTAGAGAAAGTGAACCGTGTGTAAGCCATGTAGCCACTGTAAAGAAAAAAAGATTGGGGCGTTCGTGCGCCTGTGGCGGCGTTCGTGCGCCGGCCGGAAAATCATGTGTCCGGTGTTATTCTTTTTCCACCTTCGTTCGAGTGAGAGGAGAGGTAGCTAGAGGGTTACGGTTCCAATAATTGGTATCATGAGCTTGGTGTTTTGGACGTGCTTGCCGTGCCAGAGGCGTGGCAGCGATGGCGGCGCTCGCCGGCAGCTGCGCGACGGAGCTCCGGGCCGTGTGTCGGCCCATGGAGGTGGGCGGCGATGTGGCTATCATGGCGCGTGGCGGAGGCGGCGGGAGGTGACGTCGTACGTGCGGCGACCGCGGAGGCCGCCGAGGCGCTGCGTGGTAGCGCGGTGGCGCAGCACGGCGCGGCGGCATGGAGGCCGCGACGGTGCAGGGCAATAAGCCGCAGCGGCGAGTCGGGCACGACCAGTGCGTGTTATGGGTGCGCACTGGACGCGTCGGCCGCGTCAAGACCGCGGGCGCGTGTACAAGCGTGCGGTTGACGTTGGGAGGAGGCGTATGTCGCCGTTGTGCTCGAGTTCGGCTACATTCTTCCGGCGTTTGTCGCTGGCGGCTGCCATGGCGAACGCGGAGGCGGCGCGCGGTGAGTCCATGGCGTGTGGTGTGGTCGGGCGCGTCGGGTGCGCGCGGGACATGCGGGATGCACTGATGCGGTTGGGCTCGTCGGGCGTGTAGGGTGCGCGCGGTACCTGCGGGGCATCGTGGGACGTCAGGCGTGTGTCGCCGGTGGAGGAGGAGCTCGGCGTATGTCGCCGGAGACGTGACGGAGCACGGTGGGACCGGCGTCAGTGCGCCAGGTCGGGTCCGTGGTGATGCGACCGGCATCGGTGCACCAGGTCGGGTCCGCGGGCTGGGTCACGGTCGTGACGACACTGACAACAGGAGCTACACCAACTTCGACGACGATGACGTCGTGGTTTAGGAAGAGTATGTTAGGAAATAAACCACGAGTGTGTCGTCATGGCGTGTGTGCCAGGGTCTGTACGCGCGTGTGTGTGACGTGCGTGAGTGGCGCAAGTCCATGACCAGGTTGTTAACTAGCTTAGTGGAGTTTGTTAGCTAGCCCATGCATGCCTATGTGTTGACCGGGTCATGTGTGGATGGCTGGTGTGGTGTGCGTGCATGTAGTTAGTGGGTTAGTGGCTGCATGCATGTGTTAGTGGCCGGTGTGGCCGTGGATGTGTGCGTGCGCAAGGCTATTTATAGCTTGCGTGTGTGTAGAGAAAGTGAACCTTGTGTAGGCCATGTAGCCATTGTAAAGAAGAAAAGATTGAAGCGTTCGTGCGCGTGTGGCGTCGTTCGTGCGTCGGCCGGAAAATCATGTGTCTATTGTTCTTCTTCTTTCACCTTCATTCGAATGAGAGGAGAGGTAGCTAGAGGGCTACGGTTCCAACACTATCTCGGTGCACGTGGCCGGAGGCGACGGTAGGCAGTAAAGGACGTGGTCGGGGGCGGGAGCGGGGACGTGCAGTGGCGTGGCGGCGGGGATGGGAGGCCGCGGCGGGAGGTTGGAGGAAGCAGCGACCTGAAAGATCGATCTGGGCAGCGGCGAGACCAGAGGCCCGTCATCGCCCAGTGAAACGTACTGGACGGGCTTCTCTTGTAGCATCTCGCGCGATCGGAGGCCAGCCTCGTCCTCCTCTTTGAGCGCCTTGTTGCGCTGAGCGTCTCTTTCCCTTTACTTTTGAGCGGGAAAAAGTTGCAATTTATTCAAGAGGTCACCACGGCCTCCGATGCCACCACGGCCTCCGATTCACTCGGGCGGAACCTTGTTGCGCTGAGCGTCTCTTTTCCTTTACTTTTGAGCGGGGAAAAGTTGCAATTTATTCAAGAGGTCACCACGGCCTCCGATGCCACCACGGCCTCCGATTCACTCGGGCGGAACCCGGAACCAAGTCTTACACAAATGTAACATCCCAAATTCTCCAGCTGCGAGCAACGGCGCGACATGTTTTGCTGGAACCAGCGCATGATGACAATGCAATCGGCACACGGGTCGGCGATGTGGCTACGGATGTTGGAAGTACATCGGCAACGATGTGCTACAGAGAAAGATGCTGGATCCGACTATGGTTGGAGCCGCAGCCAGCCAGTAGCGTTTTTGCAACCCAGGCGGCACCAGTGCTATAACCGCTACTTTTTTTTGCTAGCACCGGCGGCGATTTTTGCTGGAACCAGCATGGGATTTTGCTGCATCCTGCATCTGTTTTTGCTGGAAACTAGTCTCTATTTTTATTTTTGCTATCATTGGCTTTGTGTTTTTGCTCCAACCGGCATTATTATTTTGCTAGAAATAGCTTTTTCTTTTTTTGCTACAGTTGACCTTGGAGCTTTTCCATGCTAAATTTGCTTTTGCTGGAACCGGTGCAAATTTTGGCTCGAAGCTGGTATTTTTGTTGCTACAATCACTGGAGATTTTTTTCTATTGAATTTGTTTTGCTGGAACTGGAGCTTTTTTTGCTGAAACCTAGTAATATTTTTGCTTCAACCGACCACTCGAGGATTTTGTTTGTTTTTCAGAATTTTCTTGTTGGACACCACGATGCAAGCCAATGGCCACGGCGAGCCGGAGGCTGTGACGTCAAGGCATGCTGCAACCATGGCGAACTGTGAGCTGGAACCACCCGGGGGGATTCGAGTTGCAATCCTTCGTTGACCGCACACTGAGGGGCCCATGGGCGGCCATGATGGAATCCCAACGGCCACGGGCGGGAACCCGTCGGAGCCCGTCGGCCACGGCCCTGACAGCGGCCAGTCGGGGGCAGGGGAGGGGCGATGCTCTGCGTGCGGGAGCATGGGGAACGGGGGAAGAAGACGACTGTAGGAGGCGTCAGATCTGGCGGCTGCAAATAAATTAATCAGAGCGCTGCGACTGGCCCAAATTTGGGCCGGCACGCTGGCGCGTATCACTGGCCTTCTGATCCTTATTACATGCAGCAAGAGCCTGTCTTCTCAATTTCTGAACCCTGAACATGCAAGCAGTGTACTAGCTAGCCCACTCAAATTTAGCATGCAACCAATCTGCTACTTTCATAAAAACGAAATAAAGTGCAGCTCTTTGAACTATAGATGCATGGTAATTACCCCCTTTCAGAAATTGATCAGGCTAACATGAAGAGGAGCTTCAAACTACCAGAATATCATCTCTCTTACAAACTCAAACACCGCCAAAGTTCAGAGCACGGCCATGAATCATCAATTTGCAGCTACACATCATCAAGGTATACAAGGATCATCAATTAAAAAAACGGTACACAAGGATACAATCAATTTATGTATATTTCTCGCCTCCAATTGCGAACTTGTGAACAGGGTCATTCAGCTCCATCCAAAATTCTAACACTGCATTCGAAAACAGCTTGACATGCGCAAACTGTCGGAGTAATGCGCCTCGGGTAGGCTAACCCGAGGCCCAGAACCTTTCAAGACATCGGGGCTGACTGCGCCCCTCAAGACACCGGGATGGAGAGCCGCCTTCCGGAGGCCGGCTAAAGGAACAGTCGACTGCCCGCATGCGGCCGAGTCCTGGAGGCGAGGTCAAGACGGGCCGACTCCCGCCTGGCGGCTCCCAGAGAAGCCCGCCACAGGGAGTCGGCCCACGACACCAACAAAGCCCATGCCCTCATAAGGGGGACGGGACGGGAGTGGCCACAATAAAGCCCACTCCCTCCCCTTTTCATGGGATGGCTAGGCCACAGTGCGCCGTACCAGCGGAGATCTCCGTCCGGCGAGGCACTGTTGCCGTGCCATCCCTGACATCAGCAACAGTAGGCGAAGTCATGCACCCACGACGGCCTGTCGGTATGGTCCACGGACGATGGGCCCTACCGGCCAGCGAGAGTCCAGAAGACGGCAAGAGCGCCACCAGTCAGACCCAAAGGGAGCCGGCCCCCGGAAGTCGGCCTGCCCCTCCCACGGGTCCCACACGCCATTAACCAGACAAGACGGGGAGTAGCTACAGTAATCGCCCGCCAGGTGGTAGGGCTGTAGCCACGACCCCATGACCAAGTATGCGTCATTAGAAGCACGGCTACAGTAATCGGCAGCCGGCAAGACCCGCAAGCAGCGGGTACGGCCTGTCAGCTCCGTACCAGACCAGTCGGCGGGGCCCACCAGCCGGCGGGCCCCAGCAGTCGGCAGAGAAGTCGGCAGGCGAAGAGACTGACGGCTGGGCCCTGCGCCCAGTCGGTTTACCATTGTACCCCTGGGGGGTAGGCCTATATAAACCCCCCAGGGTACCCATGCAAAGGGTTCCAATCCATTAGAACTAGACAAGACCTCAGAGAAGGGGGAGAGCTGGCCTAGTCTCCCCCTGCCCACAGATACAGCTCAAGGAGCACGATTGTACCCACTTTTGCCTTAGTGATCATGCGGAGACCCCGCAGAGCAGGACTAGGGGTGTTATCTCCTAGGAGAGCCCCGAACCTGGGTAAAGTTCGTCGGCGTTCGTGTCTACGCATCATCCCGTTTCCAGGCACCGGCGACGTTCTACTCACTCCCACCATGATAAGCCATCCATTGGCATATGTCGCACACACCCCCGACATTTGGCGCCCACCGTGGGGCCTGGTGCACCATCTTCGGAGACCTGTTCTGAACGGGAACCCTTTTCCTTCCTGGCGAGCGCAGCCAGCCCGGCACGCCAGACGGAGTCTGCGCCGACGTGCTGCATGGCGCCGAAATCACCTGCGCGGCCAGTTGCCTCGCCGATCTTGTATGCGAGGTCCGCCTCTCCGACGAGCCCGCATCCGACGCGGGCACAGGCGGCCCCGAGAGCCTCCTCGCGGGCCTCCTCGATCAACTTCACGTCGCCAGCGAGCCAGCTGGGGACTTGGAGTCCGTAGGCTCCACTGATCCGATGTTGGTCGACTCCGACACCGTGTCGCTTGACACGTTCCCCACCAACGTGGTGGTCTACGACGAGCCGCTTCCTCGCGCGGAGAGCGGCGGAAGCACCGTCACAGAAGTGCTTGTCATCGATCATGGCGAGCACTCCGGCGGGGTTGATTACGATCCGCTCCATGCGGCGTTGCAAGACCTGGCAGCGCCCATCCCTGAAGATGCCGACGCCGAGACGCTGGAGGCACGCCGCCTTCAGCTAGTCGAAGGCGCCAAAAAGCTGGCCAGCATGAGACGCCTGTCAGAAGCCTAACAGCGCGAGATGGACCGCGCGGTGGGTGGCACGCCGGCTCCAGCTGGGCCTACCCGCCTTGGCACGGTCCAGCAGCGCGGTGCGGCTATCGCCGATCTGTTCGGGGTGAATCGCCCCGTCTATGCCACACCTGCGGAGAATATTCGAGCCGCCCAGGCGGCGGAGTATGAGCTGGACAAGTTCGAGGGCGAAGAGCGTCGCTTGATGACGGAGCGCGTGCAGCGACTCCTTGACGCGGCTACTAAGCAGAATGAAGATGGCTGCCACACTGATGCGCTGGTCCGCGTAAGAAAAGACAAGGAGCCGGCTGCCAGCCGCAGTCGGACTCGCATCACCATAGAGTGCGACCGAGACGGCCGCCCAAGAACAGTGGAATGACGGGACGACTGTCCGCCTCCTCCCCCTCATAGGGAAAGGCGAGTCTCCCCGCCGCCTGTTGATCACCCGACGCTCGGCGACCGCCTTGGCCGCCGAGAGGGAGTCGATGAGAATGATGCCCGCCATCGGATCGACCGTCTCCACCGATCCTTGGCGCTTGAGGAAGAAGATGAGTTGGGTCCGCCGTGTTTTGGCCCCCGCATCCGAGACGAGCCCTTCCCCAAAGGGTTCATGCTCCCCAGAGACACACCCAAGTACACCGGCTCCGTGAAGCCGAAGGACTGGCTGGTCGACTACTCCACGGCCGTCAGCATAGCAAACGGCAACAAGCGTGTTGCTGTGAAGTACGTTCCACTCATGCTCCAGGGCACGGCCCGGACATGGCTGAACAGCTTAAGGCCCCGCAGCATCAACAGTTGGGCCGACTTCATCGACGCCTTCGTCCGCAACTTCACCAGCACGTACAAGCGACCTCCCAAACCCCGCCAGCTCTCCTTGTGCGTGCAAGGCCCCAGCGAGTCAACTCGCGACTACCTCACGCGCTGGGCCGAGCTCCGCAACTCTTGAGAGGGCGTGCATGAGGTGCAAGCTATTGAGTACTTCACTGCAGTATGCCAAGAGGGCACCGTCCTCAAGCACGGGCTTCTCTGCGATGAGCCGGAAACCCTTGACGAGCTGCTGATCATAGCAGACAAATATGCCACGGCCGATTCCTCCGTGAAGACGGAGATTCAAGTCAGCGCAACCGGCAAAGTGGCTCCTCAGGCTCCCCGAACCCCAGCCGGAGACACCAGTCGGCGTCAACAACAAAACGACCACAAGCGTAAAGCCCCCCCCCCCCGCCCCGCCGACTTCCACCAGTCGGCAGGTGGCAACAGTTGAAGACCAACAGCCGGAAGTGTTGGGGACCGTAGCAGAAATTCAAAATTTTCTACGCATCACCAAGATCAATCTATGGAGTAATCTAGCAACGAGGGAAGGAGAGTGCATCTACATACCCTTGTAGATCGCTAAGCGGAAGCGTTCAAGTGAACGGGGTTGATGGAGTCGTACTCGTCGTGATCCAAATCACCGATGATCCTAGTGCCGAACGGACGGCACCTCCGTGTTCAACTCACGTACAGCCCGGTGACGTCTCCCACGCCTTGATCCAGCAAGGGGAGAAGGAGAGGTTGGGGAAGACTCCATCCAGTAGCAGCACGACGGCGTGGTGGTGGTGGAGGAGCGTGGTACTCCAGCAGGGCTTCGCCAAGCACCGCAAGAGACGAGGAGGAAGAGGGGTAGGGCTGCGCCAAGAAGGAGATTAAATCGTGTCTCTGGCAGCCCAAAACCTCAAGTATATATAGGGGGAGGGGAGGGGCTGCGCCCCCACCTAGGTTTCCACCCCTAGGGGTGGCGGCCAGCCCTAGATCCCATCTAGGGGGGCGGCCAGGGGGGGAGAGAGGGGGCGCACCACTAGGTGGGCCTTAGGCCCATCTGAGCCTAGGGTTTGCTCCCTTCCACTCTCCCTTGCGCCTTGGGCCTTGGTTTCACCTGTTGGAAATATGCCCTAGAGGCAATAATAAATTGGTTATTATTATATTTCCTTGTTCATAATAATCGTTTATTATCCATGCTATAATTGTATTGATAGGAAACTCAGATACATGTGTGGATACATAGACAACACCATGTCCCTAGTAAGCCTCTAGTTGACTAGCTCGTTGATCAATAGATGGTTACGGTTTCCTGACCATGGACATTGGATGTCGTTGATAACGGGATCACATCATTAGGAGAATGATGTGATGGACAAGACCCAATCCTAAGCCTAGCACAAAGATCGTGTAGTTCGTATGCTAAAGCTTTTCTAATGTCAAGTATCATTTCCTTAGACCATGAGATTATGCAACTCCCGGATACCGTAGGAATACTTTGGGTGTGCCAAACGTCACAACGTAACTGGGTGGCTATAAAGGTACACTACAGGTATCTCCGAAAGTGTCTGTTGGGTTGGCATGAATCGAGACTGGGATTTGTCACTCCGTGTAAACGGAGAGGTATCTCTGGGCCCACTCGGTAGGACATCATCATAATGTGCACAATGTGACCAAGGAGTTGATCACGGGATGATGTGTTACAGAACGAGTAAAAGAGACTTGCCGGTAACGAGATTGAACAAGGTATCGGGATACCGACGATCGAATCTCGGGCAAGTACAATACCGCTAGACAAAGAGAATTGAATACGGGATTGATCGAATCCTCGACATCGTGGTTCATCCGATGATATCATCGTGGAACATGTGGGAACCAACATGGGTATCCAGATCCTGCTGTTGGTTATTGACCGGAGAACGTCTCGGTCATGTCTGCATGGTTCCCGAACCCGCAGGGTCTACACACTTAAGGTTCGATGACGCTAGGGTTATAAAGGAAGTTTGTATGTGGTTACCGAATGTTGTTCGGAGTCTCGGATGAGATCCCGGACGTCACGAGGAGTTCCATAATGGTCCGGAGGTAAAGATTTATATATGGGAAGTCCTGTTTTGGTCACCGGAAAAGTTTCGGGTTTTATCGGTAACGTACCGGGACCACCGGGAGGGTCCCGGGGGTCCACCAAGTGGGGCCTCCAGCCCCGGAGGCTTGCATGGGCCAAGAGTGGGAAGGCACCAGCCCCTGAGTGGGCTGGTGCGCCTCCCACAAGGCCCAAGGTGCAGCTAGGAGGAGAAGGGGGAAACCCTAGGCGCAGATGGGCCTAAGGCCCACCCTAGGGCGCGCCCCCCTCTCCCCCTCTTGGCCGCCCCCCTCCATCCCATCTAGGGCTGCCGCCCCCTAGGGGTGGGAACCCTAGAGGGGGCGCACCCTCCTCCCCTTCTCCTATAAATAGTGGGGGTTTTCGGCTTCCCAAGACACACGATTTGATCTCTCCCTGGCGCAGCCCTACCCCTCTCTCCTCCTCGTCTCTTGTGGTGCTTGGCGAAGCCCTGCTGGAGTACCACGCTCCTCCACCACCACCACGCTGTTGTGCTACTGCTGGATGGAGTCTTCCTCAACCTCTCCCTCTCTCCTTGCTAGATCAAGGCATGGGAGACGTCACCGGGCTGTACGTGTGTTGAACGCGGAGGTGCCGTCCGTTCGGCACTAGGATCTCCGGTGATTTGGATCACGACGAGTACGACTCCTTCAACCCTGTTCTCTTGAACGCTTCCGCATAGCGATCTACAAGGTTATGTAGATGCACTCTCCTTTCCCTCGTTGCTGGTTTCTCCATAGATAGATCTTGGTGACACATAGGAAAATTTTGAATTTCATCTACGTTCCCCAACAGTGGTATCAGAGCTAGGTCTATGCGTAGTTTCTATGCACGAGTAGAACACAAAGTAGTTGTGGGCGTTGATTTGTTCAATATGCTTACCGTTACTAGTCCAATCTTGATTCGGCGGCATTGTGGGATGAAGCGGCTCGGACCAACCTTACACGTACTCTTACGTGAGACTGACTGACATGCACTAGTTGCATAAGATGGCTAGCGGGTGTGTGTCTCTCCCACTTTAGTCAGATCGGATTCGACGAAAAGGGTCCTTATGAAGGGTAAATAGCAATTGGCATATCACGTTGTGGTTTTTGCGTAGGTAAGAAACGTTCTTGCTAGAAACCCATAGCAGCCACGTAAAACATGCAAACAACAATTAGAGGGCGTCTAACTTGTTTTTGCAGGGTATGCTATGTGATGTGATATGGCCAAAAGGATGTGATGAATGATATATGTGATGTATGAGATTGATCATGTTCTTGTAATAGGAATCATGACTTGCATGTCGATGAGTATGACAACCGCCAGGAGTCATAGGAGTTGTCTTTATTTATTGTATGACCTGCGTGTCATTGAACAACGCCATGTGATTACTTTACTTTATTGCTAACCGGTAGCCATAGTAGTAGAAGTAATAATTTGGCGAGACAACTTCATGGAGACACGATGATGGAGATCATGATGATGGAGATCATGGTGTCATGCCGGTGACAAGATGATCATGGAGCCCCAAGATGGAGATCAAAGGAGCTATATGATATTGGCCATATCATGTCACTATTATTTGATTGCATGTGATGTTTATCATGTTTATGCATCTTGTTTACTTAGAACAACGGTAGTAAATAAGATGATCCCTCATAATAATTTCAAGAAAGTGTTCCCCCTAACTGTGCACCGTTGCGACAGTTCGTTGTTTCGAAGCACCACGTGATGATCGGGTGTGATAGATTCTAACATTCACATACAATGGGTGTAAGACAGATTTACACACGCGAAACACTTAGGTTGACTTGACGAGCCTAGCATGTACAGACATGGCCTCGGAACACAAGAGACCGAAAGGTCGAGCATGAGTCGTATGGTAGATACGATCAACATGAAGATGTTCACCGATGATGACTAGTCCGTCTCACGTGATGATCGGACACGGCCTAGTTGACTCGGATCATGTAATCACTTAGATGACTAGAGGGATGTCTATCTGAGTGGGAGTTCATAAGATGAACTTAATTATCCTGAACATAGTCAAAAGGTCTTCGCAAATTATGTCATTGCTCGTGCTTTAGTTCTACTGTTTAGATATGTTCCTAAGAAAATTTAGTTGAAATTTGATAGTAGCAATTATGCAGACAGTAGAAGGCTTATGTCCTTAATGCACCGCTCAGTGTGCTGAACCTCGAACATCGTCTGTGGATGTTGCGAACATCTGACATACACATTTTGATAACTACGTGATAGTTCAGTTAAACGGTTTAGAATTGAGGCACCGAAGACATTTTGAAACGTCGCGAAACATATGAGATGTTTCGAGGGCTGAAATTGGGATTTCAGGCTCGTGCCCACGTCAAGAGGTATAAGACCTCCGACGATTTTCTTAGCCCACAAACTAAGGGAGAAAAGCTCAATTGTTGAGCTTGTGCTTAGATTGTCTAAGTACAACAATCATTTGAATCGAGTGGGAGTTGATCTTCCAGATGAGATAGTGATGTTTCTCCGAAGTCATTACCACCAAGCTGCTAGAGCTTCGTGATGAACTATAATATATCAGGGACATATATGATGATCCTTGAGATATTCGCGATGTTTGACACCACAAAAGTAGAAATCAAGAAGGAGCATCAATTGTTGATGGTTGGTGAAACCACTAGTTTCAGGAAGGGCAAGGGCAAGAAGGGATACTTCATGAAACGGCAAATCAGCTGCTCTAGTGAAGAAACCCAAGGTTGAACCCAAACCCGAGACTAAGTGCTTCTGTAATAAAGGGAACAGCCACTGGAGCAGAATTACCCTAGATACTTGGTAGATAAGAAGGCTGGCAAGGTCAATAGAAGTATATTGGATATACATTATGTTAATGTGTACTTTACTAGTACTCCTAGTAGCACCAGGGTATTAGATACTGGTTCGATTGCTAAGTGTTAGTAACTCGAAATAAAAGCTACGGAATAAACGGAGACTAGCTAAAGGTGAGATGACGATATGTGTTGGAAGTATTTCCAAGGTTGATCAAATATCGTACGCTCCCTCTACCATCGAGATTGGTGTTTGCGTTGAGCATAGACATGATTGGATTATGTCTATCGCAATACGGTTATTCATTTAAGGAGAATAATGGTTACTCTGTTTATTTGAATAATACCTTCAATGGTCTTACACCTAAAATGAATGGTTTGTTGAATCTCGATCGTAGTGATACACATGTTCATGCCAAAAGATATAAGATAGTAATGTTAGTACCACCTACTTGTGGCACTGCCACGTAAGTCATATCGGTATAAAACGCATGAAGAAGCTCCATGTTGATGGATCTTTGGGCTCACTCGGTTTTTGAGAAGTTTGAGACATGCGAACCATGTCTATTGGTGTATATGCATGAAGAAACTCCATGCAAATGGACCGTTTGGACTCACTTGATTTTGAATCACTTGAGACATGCAAATCATACCACATGGGCAAGATGACTGAAAGCCTCGTTTTCAGTAAAATGGAACTAGAAAGCAACTTGTTGGAAGTAATACATTTTGATGTGTGCAGTCCAATGAGTGCTGAGGCATGTAGTGGATATCGTTATGTTCTTACTTCATAGATGATTTGAGTAGATGTTGAGTATATTTACTTGATGAATCACGAGTCTGAATTATTGAAAGGTTCAAGTAATTCAGGGTGAAGAGGATAGAAGATCTATGATATGATCATAGAGATGAATATTTGAATTACGAGTTTGGGACCGAATTAAGACATTGTGGAAATTGTTTCACAACTAATACAGCCTGGAACACCATAGTGTGATGGTGTGTCCGAACATCATAACTGCACCCTATTGGATATGATGCATACCATGATGTCTCTTATCGAATTATCACGATAGTTTATGGGTTAGGCATTAGAGACAACCGCATTCACTTTAAATAGGGCACCACGTAATTCCGATGAGATGACACCGTATGAACTATGGTTTAGAGAAACCTAAGCTGTCATTTCTTAAAAGTTTGGGGCTGCGACGCTTATGTGGAAAAAGTTTCAGGCTGATAAGCTCGAACCCAAAGCGGATAAATGCATCTTCATAGGACACCCAAAACAGTTGGGTATATGTCACGCCCTCGATGCGGCTATAGCTCCCACGTGTCGAGGCACGACTTAGAGACATAACCGCATTGAAAGCAATGTCACAAGTTAGGCAATCATCACAACATCCCATGTAATATAAGTAATAAAAGGGGAGATACATAGTTCGCTTACACTCGCCACGTCACATCAAAGTACATAAATAACATACATCATCCAAACACTCATGGCCCGACTACGGCGCCAAAATAGAAGAAAACCCAACATGCGACACGGTCCCGATCAACCCCAACTGAGCACCACTACTGATCATCAGGAAAAGAGACATAGTAACGCTGAGATTCCTCGTCGAACTCCCACTTCAGCTCGTACGCGTCACCTGGAGCGGAATCACCTGGACCTGCATCTGGTATAGTAGGAATCTGTGAGCCACAGGGGCTCAGCAATCTCGCACCCTCGCGATCAAGACTATTTAAGCTTAAAGGAAGGGTAAGGTAAAATGTAAGTGGAGCTGCAGCAAGCGACTAGCAAGTGTGGTGGCTAACTTATTCGCAAAAGAGAGCGAGAAGAGGAGGCAAAGCACGAGCGGGAAGCTAGAGAACAACCTGCGCAAACATTACTCCAACACCGTGTCCACTTCTCGGACTCCGCCGAGAAGAGGCCATCACGGTAACACACTCAGTTGATTCATTTTAATTAATTAAGGTTCAAGTTATCTACAACCGGACATTAACAAATTCCCATCTGCCCATATCCGCGGGCACGGCTTTCGAAAGTTCAATCCCTGCAAGGGAGTCCCAACTTAGCCCATGACAAGCTCTCACGGTCAACAAAGGAATAGACCTCCTCCCAAGACGTTCCGATCAGACTCGGTATCTCGGTAACTCAAGACACTTTGACAGGTAAAAACAAGACCAGCAACACCGCCCGAATGTGCCGACAAATCCCGATAGGAGCTGCACATATCTCGTTCTCAGGGCACACTCAGATGAGACTAGCTACGAGTAAAACCAACCCTCAAGTTTCCCCGAGGTGGCCCCGCAGGCAGCTCAGTTCGTACCAACACTCAGAGGGAGCACTAGCCCGGGGGGGGGGTTAAAATAAGATGACCCTTGGGCTCCGGTAACCCAAGGGAAAAAGAGGCTAGGTGGCGAATGGTAAAACCAAGGTTGGGCATTGCTGGAAAATCTTTAATCAAGGCGAACTATCAAGGGGTTCCCATTATGACCCAACCGCGTAAGGAACGCAAAATCCGGGAACATAACACCGATATGACGGAAACTAGGGCGGCAAGAGTGGAACAAAACACTAGGCGAGGGGCCGAGCCTTTCGCCCTTTACCAAGTATATAGATGCATTAAGATAACATGGCAATATAATGATATCCCAACAAGTAAATAAAAGATGTTCGAACAAGGAACGGCCTCCAATCTTCACCTGTAACTAGAAACGCTATAAGAGGGGGCTGAGCAAAGCAGTAACATAGCCAATCAACGGTTTGCTAGGACAAGGTCGGTTAGAGGTTTAACATGGCAATTTGGGAGGCTTGCAAGCAAGTGGTAGGCATCGTAGCAATGGCATAGCAAAAGAGCGAGCAAACTAGCATAGCAAAGATAGTAGTGATTTCGAGGGTATGATCATCTTGTCTGCACAGTTGTCAGAGTTGACTGGATCCTCAAGAGCAAACTCAACGGGCTCCTCGTTAGCGAACTCGTCTCCCGGATCTACCCAAACAAGACAAACAAGCAACAAGGATACAATCAACCACGTGCAAAACCAAGCAATATGATGAAATGATGATATGCTATGCGGGATGCGATGCGGGATGCAAAATGCAAGATATGACAGGAAATGCATGAACATGGCCTCAAATTGGAAATCCAAGTGTGCCACTGGAAAGATGAGATGAAATCGCTTGAAAACGATATAAAGAACGCCGGAATCGGAGTTACGGTTTGGAAATGGCAAGCGTTTCAAAAATGACACCGGTCTGCGATTTACAGCAAGTAGGCATCTAAATGCAATGAGATGAACATGCTACAGCACCCAAACATGACAACAAAATACATGGCAGGGATGCACACAAGATGCTTAACAAAAGTCTAGCACTGAGATACGGCCAAATCATCCATTAACAGGTTCAAACAAGCATGGTAAAAACGCAAATGGTAAAACAGATCTCAGACTTAGTGAAATTAACACTTGTCTGGATTTCAGATCATATAGCCCTCTTCGGAGCAACAAAACAACATGCTACAGGACCTGAACATGACAAAGAAAGACATGGCATGGAGCTACTCAACAAGCTTAACAAAAGTCCCTTAGTGACCTTGAGCCAAAAGGGATCACAAAATATAGTAACAAGCACACGAACATAGCAAAAACATAATCAGTTTTCAGACTTAACTGGGACATGCTGAAACATAACTCACGAAGGCATGTTTACGAGCTCGATGCACTCACTACGGTGCAAGTCATGGCAAGACAAGCATACATCCCTTAATAAGGCACAAAATGCAAGCTAGACATGGCAAGAACAATGGAATAGCATGCACGGAACAACTACAATAACATCGGCAAAATCGCAAACAAGTTGACGATCTGCCCAGATTCGCAACGAAGCAAAAGTAGAGCTCGATTGACTCAAGCTAGGTTGCTCCATAATTGCAAACAAAGGCATGGATGGATAGAGCACTACAAGATTAACAAAACTCCTTTACTGATCATCCTCAAAAGAGGGACGGATCACTAGGAAACAGCACGAATATAAGGCATCATGAACTAAACAATCCCAGGACTTAGTGAAATCTCTAAGTCCCTGAAAATAGATTTACCGGGTGCCTCACTTTGCAAACTTGCACAAGTCACCACACACATCACAAAAATGCATGGGTTGCACCTCTGGAAAGATAACAAAATCCTTAACAAAACATATGTAGGAATCACAGGCATATCATGCACACAACAATCATGGCAAAAATGACAAAAGTCTAAGATGAACTAGCAGATCTGACAATTAACTCACGAAGCCTCCTTCTAACAGCATTTCGGGCATCAAGATGAGCTCAAATGAAAATGATGCAATGGAATGAAATTATGTACTCTCTGAGACGAACATTTTGATATGCTATATGCCCAAATTCGAGCTACGGATGCAAAGTTACGGAGCCTCGAGCATGAGCATATGAATCAAGAATTCTGGGACTTGGACGAATTTTATACCCTGCAAAAAAGTCAACGGGATGAGGATATCCCGGGACGGAGGGATCCGGGCGGCGCGGGGCTGCGTTTGGATGTGATCCCGGTGGATCTCGTCCCGATCCACCGGATCTCACCGGAGAGGACGACGCCAGCCGGAGGGAGGTCGCCGGCGACGATGGACGGTGGCGGCCGGAGGTGGAGAACGGCGGCGGTGGCGGCGATGCGGTCCGGCGACGGCGGGCGGCTCGGTGGCGTGGCCGGCGACGGGAGGCGGCGGGCGGCGCGCGGCGGCGGTTGGCGGCGCGTGGCGCGCGACGGCGGCTGGGCGGCGCGGGAGGCGGCGGCTGGCGCGCGACGGCGGCTGGGCGGCGCGGGAGGCGGCGGGCGCGGGCCGGGGAGGGCAGGCGGCGGCGGAGGCCTTCGGGCCGCGGGGGCCTGGCCCGGGCCGCGCGGGCTTCGGCGGGAGGCGGCGGCTGCGCGCCACGTGGCGGCGTGGGAGTGGCGGCGGCGGTGTGTCCGGCCCGGACGGACAATGTCCGGCGCGCGGAGCTGCAGTTTTTAGGCTTTCGGGGAGGAAGAAGATCCGAAAACGGAGGGGTGTATATATAGGCATAGAGGGAGCTAGGAGAGTCCAAATGAGGTGCGGTTTTCGGCCACGCGATCGTGATCGAACGCTCTAGGTGATGGAGCAGAGTTTGGTGGGTTTTGGGCCAAATTGGAGGGGTGTTGGGCTGCAACACACACGAGGCCTTTTCGGTCCCTCGGTTAACCGTTGGAGTATCAAACGAAGTCCAAATGGTACGAAACTTGACAGGCGGTCTACCGGTAGTAAACCAAGGCCGCTTGGCAAGTCTCAGTCCAATCCGGAAATGTTTAATCCCCACACATGAACGAAAGCTAGAAATGACCACCGGAGGAGAAGGAAGCGCCGGAATGCAAAACGGACAACGGGGAAAATGCTCAAATGCATGAGACGAACACGTATGCAAATGCAATGCATATGATGACATGATATGAGATGCATGACAATGACAACAACACACGGAGACAAAACCCGAACCCAAGAAAATAAAATAACTTAACGCCGGAAACGGCAAGAGTTGGAGTACAAAATAGGGAAAGTTACATCCGGGGTGTTACAACACTCCACCACTACGAAAGGATCTCGTCCCGAGATCTAGGACTGAAAGAACGCCGGGTACTCAGAACGGAGGTGATCCTCGCGTTCCCAGGTAGCTTCACGGTCGGAATGGTGTGACCACTTGACTTTGAGAAATTTGATTGACTTGTTGCGAGTCTTGCGTTCAGTCTCTTCAAGAATAGCAACTGGGTGCTCACGATAAGAGATATCTTCTTGGAGCTCAATGTCCTCGAAGTTGACGGTGCGGTCAGGAGTCTTGAAGCACTTTCGAAGCTGAGAGACATGGAACAAGTCATGAACATTTGCAAAGTTTGAAGGAAGCTCGAGTTGATAGGCGAGGTCGCCTCTCTTGCTGACAACCTTGAAAGGTCCCACGTATCTAGGGGCAAGCTTCCCTTTGATACCAAAGCGACGAGTACCTTTCATAGGAGAGACACGGAGGTAAACATTATCTCCGATCTCGAAAGCCAAATCACGGTGCTTACTATCATAGTAGCTCTTCTGACGGGATTGGGCTGCTTTGAGGTTATCACGAATGACTTTGCACATTTCTTCTGCTTCTGTGATTAAGTCATTACCCAAAAGCTGGCGTTCACCGGTTTCAGACCAGTTGAGAGGGGTACGGCACTTCCTGCCATACAGAATTTCAAAAGGGGCCTTGCCCGAACTTGCTTGAAAACTGTTGTTGTAGGAGAATTCAGCATAAGGAAGACAATCCTCCCACTTCATGCCGAAGGAGATCACACAAGCCCTGAGCATATCTTCAAGAATCTGGTTGACACGCTCGACTTGACCGCTTGTTTGAGGATGGAAAGCTGTGCTGAAGCGGATGTTAGTGCCCATGGCCTTCTGAAAAGAATCCCAAAACTTCGAGGTAAAGATGCTGCCACGGTCTGAAGAGATCACTTGAGGTTACCGTGCAGAGAGACAATACGAGAGGTATAGAGTTCCGCCAATTGAGCTGCAGTGATCGACTCTTTGATAGGCAGAAAATGAGCCACTTTGGTGAGTTTGTCAATGACAACGAATATAGCATCATTGCCACGCTTGGACTTTGGAAACCCAGTCACGAAGTCCATTTCAATGTGGTCAAACTTCCATTCTGGAATGGCAAGAGGTTGGAGGAGACCTGCTGGCCTTTGGTGTTCTGCCTTCACTCTTCTGCAGACATCACATTCGTTCACGAATTGAACGATCTCGCGCTTCATTCGAGTCCACCAATAAGCTTGCTTGAGGTCTTGATACATCTTCGTGCTCCCAGGGTGGATGGAGAGGAGAGAATTGTGAGCCTCGTTCATGATCACTTTACGAAGGTCACCTTTGGGCACAACAATACGATCCTCAAAGAAGAGAGTGTCCTTGTCATCAAGGCGGTAGCACTTGTACTTGGACTGACTCTTAGCAATCCCAATCTTCACCTTTTTCACCATAGCATCAAGAAGCTGGGCTTGGCGAATCTGGTCTTCCAAGGTAGGAGAGACTTGAAGGTTGGCGAGGAAACCTTGAGGAACAACTTGCAGGTTAAGTTTGCGGAAAGCTTCACAAAGCTCTGGTTGATAAGGCTTGAGAATAAGACTGTTGCAGTAAGCCTTTCTGCTTAAAGCGTCAGCAATCACATTAGCCTTGCCTGGAGTATACTCGATACTCGGATTATACTCTTGAATCATTTCGACCCATCGAGTTTGTCTGAGGTTGAGATTAGGCTGAGTGAAGATGTACTTGAGACTCTTGTGATCAGTGAAAATGTCCACTTTTCTTCCCAATAGAAGATGTCTCCAAGTCAAAAGAGCATGCACAACTGCCGCCAACTCGAGATCATGAGTGGGGTAGTTCTTCTCATTAGGCTTCAACTGGCGAGATGTATAAGCAACAACTTTCTTCTCTTGCATCAAAACTGCGCCAAGACCTTGGAGAGAGGCATCACAAAAGACCTCGTACGGCTTGGATTCATTAGGCGGAGTCAGAACTGGAGCAGTGATCAATTTCTCTTTCAAAGTGTTGAAAGCAATATCACACTCCGGAGACCAAACGTACTTGACGTGCTTCTGGAGAAGATTTGAGAGAGGCTTCGCGATCTTAGAAAAGTTTTCAACAAATCTTCGGCAATAGCTTGCGAGACCGAGAAAACTGCAGAGTTGCTTCACGTTCTGAGGAGGTTCCCAATTCACAATTGCAGACACCTTCTCAGGATTCACGGCAATGCCCTTGGAAGAGATGATATGACCAAGATAAAGAACCTCATCGAGCCAAAATTCACACTTGGAGAACTTGGCGTAGAACTGATGTTCCCTGAGCTTATCGAGAACCAAACGCAAATGCTTGGCATGATCTTCCTTGTTCTTCGAGAAAACCAGAATGTCGTCGAGATAGACCAAAACGAAGTCATTGGTGTAGGCGTTGAAGATGAAGTTCATCATGCGAGAGAACGTCGGAGGAGCGTTGGTGAGGCCAAAAGACATGATAGTGTATTCATATGAACCAAAGCTTGTTCTGAATGCTGTCTTGGGAATATCTTCTTCACGAATGTGAATCTGATGATAGCCCATATGGAGATCAAGCTTGGAGAACACTTGGGCACCTTTGAGTTGTTCGAACAGCTCATTGATGTTGGGAAGTGGGTATTTGTTCTTGATGGTCTTCTTGTTCACTGGACGGTAATCAACACAAAGTCGGTCTGTTCCATCCTTCTTCTTCACAAAAAGAACACCACAACCCCACGGAGAAGAACTAGGCCGGATGAGACCCATTTTCTCTTGAATATCGAGTTGCCTCTTCAGCTCCTTCAACTCTTCAGGTCCGAGCTTGTAAGGACGTTTGCACACAGGTTCCGTGCCAGGCTCAAGATCAATAACAAATTCAACTGGCCGGTGCGGAGGCATTCCTGGAAGCTCTTCTGGAAAGACGTCTTGATATTCGCAAACGACTGGAATTTGCGAAATAGCGTCCAGTTCACCCTTCCCATTGAGAGAAAACAGATGGATGGTATTATCCCGAGCGGCAAAGACAATTACATCCTCAGACGAATGAGTCAATTGAATCTGCCTGGCTGCACAATCAAGCTGAGCCTTGTGCTTAGAAAGCCAATCCATCCCGAGAATAAGATCAATATCCGAGTTACCAAGAACCATTGGAGAAGCCAGAAACTTGAAATCACCCATCAAGATAGAAATATCCGGAACCATCAAACTAGAACTCAGACGCTTAGCCGGAGAGACGACTTGCATAGCTCTGGGTAAAGCCTTAGTACTAAAATTGTTCTCCGATGCAAATGGGAATGACATGAAGGAATGCGATGCACCAGAGTCAAAAAGTACTTTTGCAGGAACATCATTAACAGGAAGGTTACCCATTATCACATCTGACGAGTCCTCTGCCTGAGCTGCATTCATCAAGTTGACCTTGGCGTGCTTGGGGTTATGCTTGACCACAGCTGTACTTGTTGATCTGACAGGAGGAGGAGGAGGAAGACGCCTCTGGTTGAGACACTTGTTGGCATAGTGACCCTTCTGTTGGCACTTGTTGCACGTGACCTCTGAAAGCGGACGGTGATACGGAGCACTCGATCTTGGAGCTTGAGACGAAGTCTTGTTCTGAAAGCCAGGGTTGGGTGGGTGGGAAGAAACACTGCCACCTTTGCTCTTCTGGTGATACGGTTGACGGAACAGAGGAGGAGGAAGCCAAAACTTCTGCTGCTTGGCCACTTGAGTAGAGGAAGAAGGAGTAGCATCTCTGACTCGCTTCTTGGAAGCATCACACCTCAACTAAGCAGCCTCTTGCTTCAGTGCCATGTTGTAGAACTCATCGTATCTCAAGGGCTCGAAGAGGACAAGAGCGAGCTGAATATCTTCCCTGAGACCACCCCTGAACTGATATATCATGCTCTTCTCATCAGGGACGTCCTGCTTAGCAAAGCGGGCAAGCTTCTGGAACAACTTGTTGTAGTCATAGACAGACAAAGAGCCTTGCTTCAGATTGCGGAATTCCTCACGCTTGCTTTCAACCACGCTCTGCGGAATATGATGAGCTCGGAAATCTCGACGGAAATCATCCCAAGTGATAACACGTCCACCTCTGGAATCCTTGTACTGCTAGAACCATTCTGCAGCTTGATCTTTAAGTTGGAAGGAAGCGAACTTGACAAAGTCCTCAGGCCTGACGTTACTGCACTCGAAATGCTTACACAGATCCACAAGCCAATCGTCAACATCGGTTGCCTCAACACAATTGCTGAAAGTCTTTGGCCCGTTAGCAAGGAACTGGTTGAGTGTAGCAAAGTGACTCTGATTGCTGCCTTGATTCCCTTGACTGCCTTGATTGCGCTCTTGAAGAATTTGCATGATCAGCTGTGTATTTGCATTGGTTGCGGCCATCACAGCTTGCCATGCCTCCGGAGGAGGTGGAGGTGGTGGCGGATCAGGATTCGGAGTCGTGCGCGTTGGAGGAGCCATCTTGAAGAGGTTGACCACCATTAGCACATTGACAGATAAATATTGAAGCTGAATCCAACGGAATGAAAATTGCAACATATAGTCTTCACATCCGAACAAAATGAACGAATGCATTCCTCTTGAAATGGTCACATATCCATAAATTGAGAAGCCACGTAAAATTAAGGTAGAGAAATAAATCAACAAGGTACGGATCAAGAACGAATAATCGGTAAGAAATCCCAATCTCAAACCAATATCCGTGGAAGAAAAACTAGAGCTACTAGAATTCTCACCTATGAAACTCCCGAACCTTTCCGGTTATGCAATCAGGTGTTGGGGATACAGGGGAAGCATAATATCTCACTCAAACTAGCAAATCCTACATCCAGCTGTATCCATCCTTCAACACATAACCAAGAAACCTTCAGAAACCATCTACCTCAACCTTCGAAAAGCATCCGTTATACAAGTTATGGCGATACTCCCGAACTCCCGCCCCAGTACTGGGTGGCGTCAAGGTTATCTCACCAAAGAACTGCATAAAAGAGATTTTCGATGTCGGTGTACTAAACTCAGGTATTCCAGAACTGCAACGATAAAATTATGATGACAACACCTCAGAGCTCAACTCCTCGGGACACTTCCACTAAACCCCTGACAGGAGGCACCAAGACAATGTTCTCATCATAAAACCATCGGAACGATTCCAAGATACCCGCGTGATCCTAAAAAAAATTTAGTGAAATTTGAGAAGAGAAGAGTCAAAACTCTACGTCAGGATGCCTTACCAGAGCAATGAGGAGACTGGGAAGTAAAAAGAATTCCTAATCTCTCCGATATATAATTCCTAAATGACTCAAAACATTTTTCTAGACACAACTCGGCCGCTAAAAACGATCAAGCAATGGGGCTCCTATGGTCGGGGAAGGCTCTGATTACCAACTTGTCACGCCCTCGATGCGGCTATAGCTCCCACGTGTCGAGGCACGACTTAGAGACATAACCGCATTGAAAGCAATGTCGCAAGTTAGGCAATCATCACAACATCCCATGTAATATAAGTAATAAAAGGGGAGATACATAGTTGGCTTACACTCGCCACGTCACATCAAAGTACATAAATAACATACATCATCCAAACACTCATGGCCCGTCTACGGCGCCAAAATAGAAGAAAACCCAACATGCGACACGGTCCCGATCAACCCCAACTGGGCACCACTACTGATCATCAGGAAAAGAGACATAGTAACGCTGAGGGTCCTCGTCGAACTCCCACTTCAGCTCGTACGCGTCACCTGGAGCGGAATCACGTGGACCTGCATCTGGTATAGTAGGAATCTGTGAGCCACAGGGGCTCAGCAATCTCGCACCCTCGCGATCAAGACTATTTAAGCTTAAAGGAAGGGTAAGGTAAAATGTAAGTGGAGCTGCAGCAAGCGACTAGCAAGTGTGGTGGCTAACTTATTCGCAAAAGAGAGCGAGAAGAGGAGGCAAAGCACGAGCGGGAAGCTAGAGAACAACCTGCGCAAACATTACTCCAACACCGTGTCCACTTCCCGGACTCCGCCGAGAAGAGGCCATCACGGTAACACACTCAGTTGATTCATTTTAATTAATTAAGGTTCAAGTTATCTACAACCAGACATTAACAAATTCCCATCTACCCATATCCGCGGGCACGGCTTTCGAAAGTTCAATCCCTGCAGGGGAGTCCCAACTTAGCCCATGACAAGCTCTCACGGTCAACGAAGGAATAGACCTCCTCCCAAGACGTTCCGATCAGACTCGGTATCACGGTAACTCAAGACACTTCGACAGGTTAAAACAAGACCAGCAACACCGCTCGAATGTGCCGACAAATCCTGATAGGAGCTGCACATATCTCGTTCTCAGGGCACACTCAGATGAGACTAGCTACGAGTAAAACCAACCCTCAAGTTTCCCCGAGGTCGCCCCGCAGGCAGCTCAGTTCGGACCAACACTCAGAGGGAGCACTGGCCCGGGGGGGTTAAAATAAGATGACCCTTGGGCTCCGGTAACCCAAGGAAAAAGAGGCTAGGTGGCGAATGGTAAAACCAAGGTTGGGCATTGCTGGAAAAGCTTTAATCAAGGTGAACTATCAAGGGGTTCCCATTATGACCCAACCGCGTAAGGAACACAAAATCCGGGAACATAACACCGATATGACGAAAACTAGGGCGGCAAGGGTGGAACAAAACACTAGGCGAGGGGCCGAGCCTTCCACCCTTTACCAAGTATATAGATGCATTAAGATAACATGGAAATATAATGATATCCCAACAAGTAAATAAAAGATGTTCCAACAAGGAACGGCCTCCAATCTTCACCTGCAACTAGAAACGCTATAAGAGGGGGCTGAGCAAAGCAGTAACATAGCCAATCAACGGTTTGCTAGGACAAGGTGGGTTAGAGGTTTGACATGGAAATTTGGGAGGCTTGCAAGAAAGTGGTAGGCATCGTAGCAGTGGCATAGCAAAAGAGCGAGCAAACTAGCATAGCAAATATAGTAGTGATTTTGAGGGTATGATCATCTTGCCTGCACAGTTGTCAGAGTTGACTGGATCCTCAAGAGCAAACTCAACGGGCTCCTCGTTAGCGAACTCGTCTCCCGGCTCTACCCAAACAAGACAAACAAGCAATAAGGATACAATCAACCACGTGCAATACCAAGCAACATGATGAAATGATGATATGCTATGCGGGATGCGATGCGGGATGCAAAATGCAAGATATGACAGGAAACGCATGAACCTGGCCTCAAATTGGAAATCCAAGTGTGCCACTGGAAAGATGAGATGAAATCGCTTGAAAACGATATAAAGAACGCCGGAATCGGAGTTATGGTTTGGAAATGGCAAGCGTTTCAAAAATGACACCGGTCTGCGATTTACAGCAAGTAGGCATCTAAATGCAATGAGATGAACATGCTAAAGCACCCAAACATGACAACAAAATACATGGAAGGGATGCACACAAGATGCTTAACGAAAGTCTATCACTGAGATACGGCCAAATCATCCATTAACAGGTTCAAACAAGCATGGTAAAAACGCAAATGGTAAAACAGATCTCAGACTTAGTGAAATTAACACTTGTCTGGATTTCAGATCATATAGCCCTCTTCGGAGCAACAAAACAACATGCTACAGGACCTGAACATGACAAAGAAAGACATGGCATGGAGCTACTCAACAAGCTTAACAAAAGTCCCTTAGTGACCTTGAGCCAAAAGGGATCACAAAATATAGTAACAAGCACACGAACATAGCAAAAACATAATCGGTTTTCAGACTTTGTGAAAACTGGGACATGCTGAAACATAACTCACGAAGGCATGTTTACGAGCTCGATGCACTCACTACGGTGCAAGTCATGGCAAGACAAGCATACATCCCTTAAGAAGGCACAAAATTCAAGCTAGACATGGCAAGAACAATGGAATAGCATGCACGGAACAACTACAATAACATCGGCAAAATCGCAAACAAGTTGACAATCTGCCCAGATTCGCAACGAAGCAAAAGTAGAGCTCGATTGACTCAAGCTAGGTTGCTCCATAATTACAAATAAAGGCATGGATGGATAGAGCACTACAAGGTTAACAAAACTCCTTTACTGATCATCCTCAAAAGAGGGACGGATCACTAGGAAACAGCACGAATATAAGGCATCATGAACTAAACAATCCCAGGACTTAGTGAAATCTCTAAGTCCCTGAAAATAGATTTACCGGGTGCCTCACTTTGCAAACTTGCACAAGTCACCACACACATCACAAAAATGCATGGGTTGCACCTCTGGAAAGATAACAAAATCCTTAACAAAACATATGTAGGAATCACAGGCATATCATGCACACAACAATCATGGCAAAAATGACAAAAGTCTAAGATGAACTAGCAGATCTGACAATTAACTCATGAAGCCTCCTTCTAACAGCATTTCGGGCATCAAGATGAGCTCAAATGAAAATGATGCAATGGAATGAAATTATGTACTCTCTGAGGCGAACATTTTGATATGCTATATGCCCAAATCGGAGCTACGGATGCAAAGTTACGGAGCCTCGAACATGAGCATATGAATCAAGAATTCTGGGACTTAGACGAATTTTATACCCTGCAAAAAAGTCAACGGGATGAGGATATCCCGGGACGGAAGGATCCGGGCGGCGCGGGGCTGCGTTTGGATGAGATCCCGGTGGATCTCGTCCCGATCCACCGGATCTCACCGGAGAGGACGACGCCAGCCGGAGGGAGGTCGCCGGCGACCATGGACGGTGGGGGACGGAGGTGGAGAACGGCGGCGGTGGCGGCGATGCGGTCCGGCGACGGCGGGCGGCTCGGCGGCGCGGCCGGCGACGGGAGGCGGTGGGCTGCGCGCGGCGGCGGCTGGGCGGCGCGGGAGGCGGCGGCTGGCGGCACGCGGCGCGCGGCGGCTGGGCGCCATGGGAGGTGGCGGCGGGCGGCGCGCGGCGGCGGCTAGGCGGCACGGGAGGCGGCGGGCGCGGGCCGGGGAGGGCAGGCGGCTGCGGAGGCCTTCGGGCCGCGGGGGCCTGGCCCGGGCCGCGCGGGCTTCGGCGGGAGGCGGCGGCTGCGCGCCACGTGGCGGCGTGGGAGTGGCGGCGGCGGTGTGTCCGGCCCGGACGGACAATGTCCGGCGCGCGGAGCTGCAGTTTTTAGGGTTTCGGGGAGGAAGAAGATCCGAAAACGGAGGGGTGTATATATAGGCATAGAGGGAGCTAGGAGAGTCCAAATGAGGTGCGGTTTTCGGCCACTTGATCGTGATCGAACGCTCTAGGTGATGGAGCAGAGTTTGGTGGGTTTTGGGCCAAATTGGAGGGGTGTTGGGCTGCAACACACAAGAGGCCTTTTCGGTCCCTCGGTTAACCGTTGGAGTATCAAACGAATTCCAAATGGTACGAAACTTGACAGGCGGTCTACCGGTAGTAAACCAAGGCCGCTTGGCAAGTCTCGGTCCAATCCGGAAATGTTTAATCCCCACACACGAACGAAAGCTAGAAATGACCTCCGGAGGAGAAGGAAGCTCCGGAATGCAAAACGGACAATGGGGAAAATGCTCGAATGCATGAGACAAACACGTATGGAAATGCAATGCACATGATGACATGATATGAGATGCATGACAACGACAACAACACACGGAGACAAAACCCGAACCCGAGAAAATAAAATAACTTAACGCCGGAAACGGCAAGAGTTGGAGTACAAAATAGGGAAAGTTACATCCGGGGTGTTACAGTATACCTCCTGTCTCAGATCCGAAAGCAATAAGGGATTGTTTCTAGAATCGGGTCCTTTCTCGAGGAAAAGTTTCTCTCAAAAGAATTGAGTGGGAGGATGGTGGAGACTTGACGAGGTTATTGAACCGTCTCTTCAACTAGTGTGTGGCAGGGCGCAGGAAGTTGTTCCTGTGGCACCTACACCAATTGAAGTGGAAGCTTATGATAGTGATCATGAAACTTCAGATCAAGTCACTACCAAACCTCATGGGATGACAAGGATGCGTACTACTTCAGAGTGGTACGTAATCCTATCTTGGAAGTCATGTTGCTAGACAACAATGAACCTACGAGCTATGGAGAAGCGATGGTGGGCCCGGATTCCGATAAATGGCTCGAGGCCATAAAATCCGAGAGAGGATCCATGTATGAAAACAAAGTGTAGACTTTGGCAGAATGGCTCGATGGTCGTAAGGCTGTTGAGTACAGATGGATTTTAAAAGGAAGACGGACAATGATGGTAAGTATCACCATTAAGAAAGCTCGACTTGTCGTTAAGATTTTTTCCGACAAGTTCAAGGAGTTGACTATGATGAGACTTTCTCACTCGTAGCGATGCTAAGAGTCTGTTGGAATTATATTAGCGATTACTGCATTATTTATGAAATCTTGCAGATAGGATGTCAAAACATTGTTTCCTCGACGATTTTCTTGAGGAAAGGTTGTATGTGATACAACCGGAAGGTTTTGTCAATCCTGAAAGATGCTAATAAGTATGCAAAGCTCCAGCAATCCTTCTAAGGACTGGAGTAAGCATCTCGGAGTTGGAATGTATGCTTTGATGAGATGATCAAAGATTTTGGGTGTATACAAAGTTTATGAGAAACTTGTATTTCCAAAGAAGTGAGTGGGAGCACTATAGAATTTCTGATGAGTATATGTTGTTGACATATTGTGGATCAGAAATGACGTAGACTTTCTGGAAAGCATATAGGGTCATTTGAAAGGTGTTTTTCAAATGGAAAACCTGGATTAAGCTACTTGAACATTAAGCATCAAGATCTATAAGGATAGATCAAAAACGCTTAATGGTACTTTCAAATGAGCACATACCTTGACATGATCTTGAAGGTGTTCAAGATGGATCAGCCAAAGAAGGAGTTCTTGCCTGAGTTGTAAGGTATGAAGTTAAGACTTAAAGCTCGACCACGGCAGAAGAAAGAGAAAGGACGAATGTCGTCCCCTATACTTTTGTCATAGGCTCTATACGGTATGCCATGCTGAGTACCGCACCTGATGTGTGCCTTGCCACATGTCTGTCAAGAGGGTACAAAGGTCATCCAGGAGTGGATCACTAGACAGCGGTCAAAATTGTCCTTGGAGTAATAAGGACATGTTTCTCAATTATGGAGGTGATAAAGAGTTCGGCGTAAAGGGTTACATCGATGCAAGCTTTAACACCTATCTGAATGACTCTGAGTAGCAAACCGGATACGTATAGTGGAGCAACCATTTGGAATAGCTCCAAGTGGAGCGTGGAAGCAGTATTTATAATATGACCTAGAGATTTGCAAAGTACATACGGATCTGATTGTTGCAGACCCGTTGACTAAAACCTCTCTCACAAGCAAAACATGATCAAACCCCAGAACTCATTGAGCCTTAATCACATGATGATGTGAACTAGTTTACTGACACTAGTAAACTCTTTGGATGTTGGTCACATGGCGATGTGACCTGTGAGTGTTAATCACATGGCGATGTGAACTAGATTATTGACTCTAGTGCAAGTCGGAGACTGTTGGAAATATGCCCTAGAGGCAATAATAAATTGGTTATTATTATATTTCCTTGTTCATGATAATCGTTTATTATCCATGCTATAATTGTATTGATAGGAAACTCAGATACATGTGTGGATACATAGACAACACCATGTCCCTAGTAAGCCTCTAGTTGACTAGCTCGTTGATCAATAGATGGTTACGGTTTCCTGACCATGGACATTGGATGTCGTTGATAACGGGATCACATCATTAGGAGAATGATGTGATGGACAAGACTCAATCCTAAGCCTAGCACAAAGATCGTGTAGTTCGTATGCTAAAGCTTTTCTAATGTCAAGTATCATTTCCTTAGACCATGAGATTGTGCAACTCCCGGATACCGTAGGAATACTTTGGGTGTGCCAAACGTCACAACGTAACTGGGTGGCTATAAAGGTACACTATAGGTATCTCCGAAAGTGTCTGTTGGGTTGGCACGAATCGAGACTGGGATTTGTCACTCCTTGTAAACGGAGAGGTATCTCTGGGCCCACTCGGTAGGACATCATCATAATGTGCACAATGTGACCAAGGAGTTGATCACGGGATGATGTGTTACGGAACGAGTAAAAGAGACTTGCCGGTAACGAGATTTAACAAGGTATCGGGATACCGACGATCGAATCTCGGGCAAGTACAATACCGCTAGACAAAGGGAATTGAATACGGGATTGATCGAATCCTCGACATCGTGGTTCATCCGATGAGATCATCGTGGAACATGTGGGAACCAACATGGGTATCCAGATCCCGCTGTTGGTTATTGACCGGAGAACGTCTCGGTCATGTCTGCATGGTTCCCGAACCCGTAGGGTCTACACACTTAAGGTTCGATGACGCTAGGGTTGTAAAGGAAGTTTGTATGTGGTTACCGAATGTTGTTCGGAGTCCCGGATGAGATCCCGGACGTCACGAGGAGTTCCGAAATGGTCCAGAGGTAAAGATTTATATATGGGAAGTCCTGTTTTGGTCACCGGAAAAGTTTCGGGTTTTATCGGTAACGTACCGGGACCACCGGGAGGGTCCCGGGGGTCCACCAAGTGGGGCCTCCAGCCCTGGAGGCTTGCATGGGCCAAGAGTGGGAAGGGACCAGCCCCTGAGTGGGCTGGTGCGCCTCCCACAAGGCCCAAGGCGCAGCTAGGAGGAGAAGGGGGAAACCCTAGGCGCAGATGGGCCTAAGGCCCACCCTAGGGCGCACCCCCTCTCCCCCTCTTGGCCGCCCCCCTCCATCCCATCTAGGGCTGCCGCCCCCCTAGGGGTGGGAACCCTAGAGGGGGCGCACCCTCCTCCCCTTCTCCTATAAATAGTGGGGGGTTTGGGCTGCCCAAGACACACGATTTGATCTTTCCCTGGCGCAGCCCTACCCCTCTCTCCTCCTCGTCTCTTGCGGTGCTTGGCGAAGCCCTGCTGGAGTACCACGCTCCTCCACCACCACCACGCCATTGTGCTACTGCTGGATGGAGTCTTCCTCAACCTCTCCCTCTCTCCTTGCTAGATCAAGGCATGGGAGACGTCACCGGACTGTACGTGTGTTGAACGCGGAGGTGCCGTCCGTTCGGCACTAGGATCTCCGGTGATTTGGATCACGACGAGTACGACTCCTTCAACCCCGTTCTCTTGAACGCTTGCGCATAGCGATCTACAAGGGTATGTAGATGCACTCTCCTTTCCCTCGTTGCTGGTTTCTCCATAGATAGATCTTGGTGACACGTAGGAAAATTTTGAATTTCTGCTACGTTCCCCAACAGTGGTATCAGAGCTAGGTCTATGCGTAGTTTCTATGCACGAGTAGAACACAAAGTAGTTGTGGGCGTTGATTTTGTTCAATATGCTTACCGTTACTAGTCCAATCTTGATTCGGCGGCATTGTGGGATGAAGCGGCCCGGACCGACCTTACACGTACTCTTACATGAGACTGGTTCCACCGACTAACATGCACTAGTTGCATAAGGTGGCTAGCGGGTGTCTGTCTCTCGCACTTTAGTCGGATCGGATTCGATGAAAAGGGTCCTTATGAAGGGTAAATAGCAATTGGCATATCACGTTGTGGTTTTTGCATAGGTAAGAAACGTTCTTGCTAGAAACCCATAGCAGCCACGTAAAACATGCAAACAACAATTAGAGGACGTCTAACTTGTTTTTGCAGGGTATGCTATGTGATGTGATATGGCCAAAAGGATGTGATGAATGATATATGTGATGTATGAGATTGATCATGTTCTTGTAATAGGAATCACGACTTGCATGTCGATGAGTATGACAACCGGCAGGAGCTATAGGAGTTGTCTTTATTTATTGTATGACCTGCGTGTCATTGAACAACGCCATGTAATTACTTTACTTTATTGCTAACCGGTAGCCATAGTAGTAGAAGTAATAAGTTGGCGAGACAACTTCATGGAGACACGATGATGGAGATCATGGTGTCATGCCGGTGACAAGATGATCATGGATCCCCAAGATGGAGATCAAAGGAGCTATATGATATTGGCCATATCATGTCACTATTATTTGATTGCATGTGATGTTTATCATGTTTATGCATCTTGTTTACTTAGAACGACGGTAGTAAATAAGATGATCCCTCATAATAATTTCAAGAAAGTGTTCCCCCTAACTGTGCACCATTGCGACAGTTCGTTGTTTCGAAGCACCACGTGATGATCGGGTGTGATAGATTCTAACATTCACATACAACGGGTGTAAGACAGATTTACACACGCGAAACACTTAGGTTGACTTGATGAGCCTAGCATGTACAGACATGGCCTCGGAACACAAGAGACCGAAAGGTCGAGCATGAGTCGTATGGTAGATACGATCAACATGAAGATGTTCACCGATGATGACTAGTCCGCCTCACGTGATGATCGGACACGGCCTAGTTGACTCGGATCATGTAATCACTTAGATGACTGGAGGGATGTCTATCTGAGTGGGAGTTCATAAGATGAACTTAATTATCCTGAACATAGTCAAAAGGTCTTCGCAAATTATGTCGTGGCTCGCGCTTTAGTTCTACTGTTTAGATATGTTCCTAGAGAAAATTTAGTTGAAATTTGATAGTAGCAATTATGCAGACAGTAGAAGGCTTATGTCCTTAATGCACCGCTCAGTGTGCTGAACCTCGAACATCGTCTATGGATGTTGCGAACATCTGACATACACATTTTGATAACTACGTGATAGTTCAGTTAAACGGTTTAGAATTGAGGCACCGAAGACATTTTGAAACGTCGCGAAACATATTACTTCTACTACTATGGCTACTGGTTAGCAATAAAGTAAAGTAATTACATGGCGTTGTTCAATGACACGCAGGTCATACAATAAATAAAGACAACTCCTATGGCTCCTGCCGGTTGTCATACTCATCGACATGCAAGTCGTGATTCCTATAACAAGAACATGATCAATCTCAAACATCACATATATCATTCATCACATCCTTTTGGCCATATCACATCACATAGCATACCCTGCAAAAACAAGTTAGACGTCCTCTAATTGTTGTTTGCATGTTTTACGTGGCTGCTATGGGTTTCTAGCAAAAACGTTTCTTACTTACGCAAAAACCACAACGTGATATGCCAATTGTTATTTACCCTTCATAAGGACCCTTTTCATCGAATCCGATCTGACTAAAGTGGGAGAGACAGACACCCGCTAGCCACCTTATGCAACTAGTGCATGTCAGTCAGTCTCACGTAAGAGTATGTGTAAGGTCGGTCCGGGCCGCTTCATCCCACAATGCCGCTGAATCAAGATTGGACTAGTAACGGTAAGCATATTGAACAAAATCAACGCCCACAACTACTTTGTGTTCTACTCATGCATAGAAACTACGCATAGACCTAGCTCATGATGCCACTATTGGGGAACGTAGCAGAAATTCAAAATTTTCTACGCATCACCAAGATCAATCTATGGAGTAATCTAGCAACGAGGGAAGGAGAGTGCATCTACATACCCTTGTAGATCGCTAAGCGGAAGCGTTCAAGTGAACGGGGTTGATGGAGTCGTACTCATCGTGATCCAAATCACCGATGATCCTAGTGCCGAACGGACGGCACCTCCGTGTTCAACACACGTACATCCCGGTGACGTCTCCCACGCCTTGATCCAGCAAGGGGAGAAGGAGAGGTTGGGGAAGACTCCATCCAGCAGCAGCACGACGGCGTGGTGGTGGTGGAGGAGCGTGGTACTCCAGTAGGGCTTCGCCAAGCACCGCAAGAGACGAGGAGGGAGAGGGGTAGGGCTGCGCCAAGAAGGAGATTAAATCGTGTCTCTGGCAGCCCAAAACCTCAAGTATATATAGGGGGAGGGGAGGGGCTGCGCCCCCACCTAGGTTTCCACCCCTAGGGGTGGCGGCCAGCCCTAGATCCCATCTAGGGGGGGCGGCCAAGGGGGGAGAGAGGGGGCGCACCACTAGGTGGGCCTTAGGCCCATCTGAGCCTAGGGTTTGCCCCCTTCCACTCTCCCTTGCGCCTTGGGCCTTGGTGGGAGGGCGCACCAGCCCACCTGGGGCTGGCCCCCTCCCACACTTGGCCCATGCAGCCCTCCGGGGCTAGTGGCCCCACTTGTTGGACCCCCGGGACCCTCCCGGTGGTCCCGGTACTTACCGATAAAACCCGAAACTTTTCCGGTGACCAAAACAGGACTTCCCATATATAAATCTTTACCTCCGGACCATTCCAGAACTCCTCGTGACGTCCGGGATCTCATCCGAGACTCCGAACAACATTCGGTAACCGCGTACATACTTTCCCTATAACCCTAGCGTCATCGAACCTTAAGTGTGTAGACCCTACGAGTTCGGGAAACATGCAGACATGGCCGAGACAACTGTCCGGTCAATAACCAACAGCGAGATCTCGTTACCGGCAAGTCTCTTTACTCGTTCCGTAACACATCATCCCGTGATCAACTCCTTGGTCACATTGTGCACATTATGATGATGTCCTACCGAGTGGGCCCAGAGATACCTCTCCGTTACACGGAGTGACAAATCCTAGTCTCGATTCGTGCCAACCCAACAGACACTTTAGGAGATACCCGTAGTGCACCTTTATAGCCACCCAGTTACGTTGTGACGTTTGGCACACCCAAAGCACTCCTACGGTATCTGGGAGTTGCACAATCTCATGGTCTAAGGAAATGATACTTGACATTAGAAAAGCTTTAGCATACGAACTACATGATCTTGTGCTAGGCTTAGGATTGGGTCTTGTCCATCACATCATTCTTCTAATGATGTGATCCCGTTATCAATGACATCCAATGTCCATGGTCAGGAAACGTAACCATCTATTGATCAACAAGCTAGTCAACTAGAGGCTTACTAGGGACATGGTGTTGTCTATGTATCCACACATGTATCTGAGTTTCCTATCAATACAATTCTAGCATGGATAATAAACGATTATCATGAACAAGGAAATATAATAATAACCAATTTATTATTGCCTCTAGGGCATATTTCCAACAGGAAGGGCAGCCTCCGCTCAGATGTCAGAAGGGCGGCAAGTCCAACTAGCAGCCGGCTTTCTCATATGAGCAGACTCTGGATGGACCCTGCAAGTTCCACAGTGGCGCGAAGCCATCCAACCACACCACTCGGAAATGCCACTGGCTCACCAGGATCGCAAAAGGAGACGGCCTTTTGCCTCCCCCACCTGCTGGGCAGCCGCCTCCCCCTCTGCCCAAGCAGCCGGCGGTCAGACCAGTCGGCGCAATGCAAGACGAGTACCCGGAAGAGCAGGGAGCATATGTCGTGTTCACCAGTGTGGCCGACGATCGACGCAGCAGACGGCTGCAGCAGCAAGAGGTGAATGAAGTAGCTTCTGACACACCTGAGTTCATGCACTGGTCTGAGAAGCCCATCAGCTGGAGTCGGGCTGACCACCCCAAAGTAATGCCCAGACCCGGCTCCTATGCCTTGGTTTTGGATGCCACCTTTGCCACCGACAAGCGAGCTGCTCATTTTTCTAGAGTCCTGATAGACGGCGGCAGCAGCATCAACATCTTGTACAAAGACACCATGGAGAAGTTGGGAATCAGGCAGAGGCAACTGCAGTCCAGCCGGACGGTGTTCCACGGCATAGTCCCTGGTCTTTCCTGCTCGCCAATCGGCAAGATCTTGATCGACGTCCTCTTCAGAGACAAAGATTATTTCCGCCGTGAGTCAATATGGTTCGAGGTGGTGGACCTAGAGAGCCCATACCATGCACTGCTTGGCCGGCCAGCCCTGGCCAAGTTCATGGCCGTCCCCCACTATGCCTACCTCAAGATGAAGATGCCGAGTTCCAAAGGGATTCTGACCATAAGCGCATCAGAGAGCAGTCGGCTGGCTGAGTCCCTCGTGATCGTAGCTGAGAAGCGGCTGCTAGATCAAGTTGTGGCGATGGCAGGCAAGCAGCCAGAGATGTCGCCTGATCCCAAAGAGTCGGAAGCTGAGAGTTCGTTCAAGCCGGCCAAGGAAACAAAGAAGATACCTTTGGACCCGGAGCACCCAAAGAGGTACGCTGTCGTAGGCGCCAACCTCGATAGCAAATAGGAAGGCGAGCTTGTTGATTTCCTCCGTGAGAATCGAGACATCTTCGCATGGTCCCCCAAGGACATGCCAGGTGTCCCGACGGAATTCGCCGAGAAAAAATTACACGTCCGATCTGATGCCAAACCAGTCAGACAGCCTTTACGCCGCTTGTCAGAAGAGAAGAGGAGAGTTGTTGGATAAGAGATAGCCCGATTGCTCGCAGCCGGCTTCATCATGGAAGTATTCTTCCCAGAATGGCTGCACCAGCCTCAATAAAGCATGCCCCAAGGACCCGTTCGCCTTGCCAAGGATTGACCAAGTGATAGACTCCACAGCCGGATGCGAGCTGTTGAGTTTCTTGGATGCATATTCAGGGTATCACCAGATCAAGTTAAACCCAGCCGACAGGCTGAAGACTGCCTTCATCACGCCGTTTGGAGCTTTCTGCTGCCTAACCATGACGTTCGGCTTGAGGAATGCCGGCGCCACCTTCCAACGATGCATGCAAAAGTGTCTCCTCAAGCAGCTCGGCAGAAATGCTCACGTCTATGTGGATGATGTGGTGGTAAAGACGGAGAAGCGTGGAACACTGCTGGAAGACCTCAAGGAGACCTTCGACAACTTGCGTCGATTCCAGATCAAGCTCAACCCGGAGAAATGCGTCTTCGGAGTACCAGCTGGCCAACTCCTTGGTTTCCTGGTCTCCGAACGTGGCATAGAATGCAACCCTGTGAAGATCAAGGCGATTGAAAGGATGGAGGTACCCAACCGACTACTGGACGTACAAAAATTCACCGGCTGTTTGGCGTCCGTCAGCCGGTTCATCAGTCGGCTGGGCGAGAAGGCCCTTCCCCTGTACCAACTCATGAAGAAGACCACTTTTTTCGAGTGGAACCACAAGGCGGACGAAGCATTTATCCAACTAAAGAAGATGCTGGTGACTCCACCTGTTCTGGCGGCTCCGACTCTTAAGGAGCCCATGCTCCTCTACATCGCCGCCACCAGCCGAGTGGTCAGCACGGTCATTGTAGTAGAGCGCAAGTAGGAAGGCAAAGCACTACCAGTTCAGAGACCGGTATATTATTTGAGTGAAGTACTGTCGACCTCCAAGAAAAACTACCCCCACTACCGGAAGATGTGCTATGGTGTGCATTTTGCCGCCAAGAAATTGAAGCCTTACTTCCAAGAGCATCCAATCACTGTGGTCTGCACGGCTCCTCTAGCCGAGATCATCGCCAGCCGAGACGCTTCGGGACAAGTGGCCAAGTGGGCCATAGATTTGGCCCCCTACACCATCTACTACCAACCTCGCACTGTCATCAAGTCACAAGCGCTGGCCGACTTCTTCGTCGACTGGGCCGAAACCCAGTATCTACCACCAGCGCCCGACTCCACCCATTGGCGAATGCACTTCGACGGCTCCAAGATGCGCACCGGCTTGGGAGCTGGCATCGTCCTCACCTCTCCCAAGGGCGACAAGCTCAAGTATGTGCTGCAAATCCATTTTGCCGCCTCCAACAACGTCACCGAGTATGAGGCACTCATTCACGGGCTCCAGCTAGCCAAAGAGCTCGGCATTCGCCGGATCCTGTGTTATGGTGACTCCGACTTGGTGGTCCAGCAGTCGTCAGACGATTGGGACGCTAAGGACGCAAACATGGCAAGCTACCGCTTCCTCATACAGCAACTCAGTGGGTATTTCGAGGGATGTGAGTTTCTCCATGTACCAAGAAACGACAACGACCAAGCAGACGCCCTGGCGTGAATCGGCTCCACCCGTCAGGCGATACCGACCGGCATCGCCCTTCAGCGCCTCCTCAAGCCGTCCGTCAAGCCATCACCGGAGTCAGACTCCATCTTCGTGTCGGCTCCTCCTGAAGTAGTCGGATCCGACTCAAGAGCCCCCGTAGATGGCGCGAGTATTCGGGCAGGCGGCGCGGAGATCGTGGCCGTCGCACCCGGCCCGGGGACTGCGGAGCCCGGCCCAGAGACTTCGGAGCCCGGCTCAGGGACTGTGCCATTCTGCTCGGGGACTTCATCGACACAGCAAGCGGCTGCCGACATCAACCCGCCACCTCCCGGCCCAGCCACCCTCGTCCAAGTCGCAGTCTTGGTGGTTGCAGAAATTGCAGCACCTTCATGGGCCCAACACATCCTCAAATTCATGGTGAACAAAGAGCTGCCAGCCGATGAGATCTCGGCTCGGCAAGTACAACGCCGGGCTGCAGTGTACGCCATCATCAATAGAGAGCTCGTAAGGCGCAGCGTCACTGGTATTCACCAGCGGTGTGTGCAGCCAGAGCAAGGCCAGGAAATCCTCAAAGACATCCATCAAGGCGAATGTGGCCATCACGCAGCTTCAAGAGCACTCGTCGCCAAAGTTTTCTACCATGGTTTCTTCTGGCCGACTGCTCTTGAAGACGCCAAGTCTCTAGTCCAAAAATGCAAGGGGTGCCAGAAGTTCCGCTCTAAGCCTCATCAGCCGGCTTCGGCACTCAAAACTATTCCTATTGCCTGGCCCTTTGCTGTTTGGGGCCTGGACATGGTCGGACCATTCAAGACAGCGCGAGGTGGTTTGACTCATTTACTTGTTGCAGTAGACAAGTTCACCAAATGGATAGAAGCAAAGCCAATCAAGAGTTTGAATGATCCGACTGCTGTGACCTTCATCTCTGACATCACAATTCGATATGGCATACCGCACAGCATCATCACCGACAACGGCACAAACTTTGTCAAGGGTGCCTTGGCCCGTTTCTGCGCAACGCAGGGCATCCGACTGGACTTAGCGCCTGTTGCCCATCCGCAGTCCAACGGCCAAGTAGAGCAAGCAAATGGCCTAATCCTGTCTGGCATCAAGCCCCGGCTAGTCGAGCCTCTGGAGCGCTCGGCAGGCCACTGGCTTGATGAGTTGCCAGCCGTCCTCTGGAGCCTACGCATGACTCCAAACAAGCCAACCGGCTTCACGCCCTTCTTCCTCATCTACGGTGCCGAAGCCGTCATCCCAACAGACATAGAGTTTGACTCCCCTCGAGTCACCATGTACACCGACGAGGAAGCAGAGGAAGCACGTCAAGACGGCGTCGAACTACTGGAAGAGGGCCGGCTGTTGGCACTCAGCCGGTCCAGCATCTACCAGTAGAGCCTACGCCGATACTACAATCGGAAGCTGGCCAGCACAAGCTCTCAGCACCTTGGGAAGGCCCCTTCATCATCAGCAAGGTGTTGGGCAATGACTCCTACTACCTGATCGACGCTCAGAAGCCCTGAGCATGCAAAAGAGACGACTCCGGCAAGGAGACGGAGCGACCATGGAATGCAAATCTCCTCCAAAGATTTTACAGTTAATGCAGTATGTATCATGCTACCTTTTGTATTAAAGTACGAAGACTTCGGGCCCCTCAAGAAGATCTCGGGGACTGCCTTCTTTTATCTATATGATAATGAGTTATGCCTATGAGTATGTTATTCTTTACCGCTTGGCACTGGGTTCGACTAGTCGGCCCGAGGACTTGCCGTCTTCAGCTATGAAATGACTTCCTGCAGCCGGACAAGTAGTGTGTGGCACTCAAGCCGTCTCCTGTTAGAAGCCGCAGATCGCAGAGCGACTGACTGGCAAGCAGGAGTAAGGTAGAATGGGTGTCCATATGAAAAATGGCTAAGGACTCAAAGCATGCACATAGCTTAAGCCGGTTTTCCGCTTTTTGCAACCGACTCTCGAGCAGCCGGCTCGCCGTTTCCTAAATTAACTTGCTAAAAACTCTAAAAGGCTAAGTACTTGCCTTCCCAAAGAAACCAAGTATTTGATCTAGCGGCTGTCCGACTAGCAAAACGGCAACTAAGGGAAGGCGGCAAAGGAAAAAGTCAAAGAGCAAAGAGCAAGAAAAGATAGAATACGGATAAATATTTACATAAAAAGGCCCTTGGCTGAATCATCAAGCAGAAATTCAAGATACACCCAGCGGGTGGAATTGTGCAAAATAACAAGTTCATTGAGACTACTAAGCAAGTAAAGCAAAGATAAAGTGGCAGCCTAGGAAGCCGCGGACGGACTCAAAGGATCGGAGGGGTCGGTGGTGCCAGTTGCCGGGGCAGTCGGTTGGTTGGTCTCCGCCTGATCACCTCTGGCGACAGCTGGCTCAGTTGAGCGTGGCTCGTTGCTAGAGGCGTGGTCGGGCTGGGGCTGGTCGTCTGCCTTGACCTCTGGCGCCTCCTCCTCGTCTCCTTCCTCCTCCTCGCCTTCCTCTTCGCCACTGGAGTCAATCACCTCTGTCGAGTCCTCGCCGTCGTCCGGGTTCAGCCAGAACCACTCCGGCGGCGCCTCCTCGCCGTTCTCGGCCCGCTTTGGGACGAAGACACTGGTGTCGGTGTACTCAGCGATCGATGTGGCGCACCTGACGAGATCGTCCTCCACCGTTGCCAGCTCCGCCTGAGCTTCCAGCCAGAACGTGGCTAACTGGGCTAAACTCAGCCCAGGATACCACGCCTTGGCGAATTCCAAGGCCTGGCGGGCTCCAGCCCGGGCTGCAGAGCCCTTCCAGGCCTCAAGACGGCCGGCTGCCACCTCCAACCAGTCGGCAGTCCGACTGGGGGTGCGTGGCGCTTGCATGTCCGACCATAGGGCGGCAATCGCCTGGGAGCCGACACGTTGAAGCCAGCGCAGCATCCGGTGGGCTGGCCGAAGACGGGCCTCGATGCTCAGAATCTGCTCGTTAAGAGTTCGGGGGGCGTCGGCGGCGACCTGTGCGCTGTCCGCCCTCCGTGCTTCACAATCAGCCTCGATGGCCTGATTGGCGGCGTCAGAATGGCCGGGGAAGAAGTCTGCTAAGGAAGAAGAGCAAAGAAACAAAGTTAAAAATTTAAGGCCGGCTCGACTAGCAGTCGGCAGCCCGGAAAAGGAAACAAATGGAAGCTCACCATCGACAAGATCTTCGATTGCCTGGAAGCCGGAGACGAGCGTCGCCTCCTTGTCAGTCCAGGAGGAGCGCTCGGACGCAAATTCAGCGAGAAGGGCGGTCTCCTTGTCCTACGCCTCTTTCTGGGCCCTCTGGAGCAGCTCCTTCTGCTCTGCCAGCTGCGTAGCCAGCCGGTCGCGCTCCTCCGTCAGCCGTGAAAGTGCAACTATCCCTAGGTGGTTTTGGTAATTCATAACAACATATAGCTCATTGAGCTAATGCTATTCCAAGATGACTATTTCAGGAAAGCTCAATGATTGGCATGGCATGGATGTGAAAGTGGAACCCTCAAAATGCTAAGGACAAAGGATTGGCTCAAGCTCAAAAGCTCAAGACTCTTCATTTTATATTTTAGTGATCCAAGATCACATTGAGTCTTTAGGAAAAGCCAATACTATCAAGGAGGGATGAGGTGTTGCTTAATGAGCCTCTTGCTTCATGTGCTTAGTGATATGCTCCAAAACCCTCAACTACTTTCCCATATCCACATATGACCTAAACCCTAAGCCAAACTCGGTCCTACCGATTCTTTCTATCCGGCGCCACCGAGTTTCACTTGTCATAAGCCACTGCCAAACCCTAGCAATTCGGTTTTACCGATAGGGATCTCGGTCTCACCGAGATGGGATTGCAAACTCTCTGTTTCCCTTTCGTAACTTTTCGGTCTCACCAAAAGAGCGAATCGGTCCCACCGAGATTGCAATGTAAACTCTATGTTTCCCTTTTGTAACTTTTCGGTCTCACCGAAAGAGCAAATCGGTCCCACCGAGTTTGCCTGACCAACTCTCTGGTTAGCTTATTACCAAACTCGGTCTCACCGAGTTTGTGTAATCGGTCTCACCGAGATTACGTTATGCCCAAACCCTAACCATATCGGTCCTACCGAGTTGCATGTCAGTCCCACCGAAAATCTCTAACGGTCACTAGGTTTACCTTTTTGGTCCGACCGAGTTTGTTGATTCGGTCCCGCCAAGATTGGAAAACTGTGTGTAGCGGTTGGATTTTGTGTGGAGGCTATATATACCCCTCCACCTCCTCTTCATTCGTAGAGAGAGCCATCAGAACACATACACAATTCCAACTCATATGTTCTGAGAGAGAACCACCTACTCATGTGTTGAGACCAAGATATTCCATTCCTACCATATGAATCTTGATCTCTAGCCTTCCCCAAGTTGCTTTCCACTCAAATCTTCTTTCCACAAAATCCAAATCCTATGAGAGAGAGTTGAGTGTTGGGGAGACTATCATTTGAAGCACAAGAGCAAGGAGTTCATTACCTACACACAATTTGTTACTTCTTGGAGAGTGGTGTCTCCTAGATTGGCTAGGTGTCACTTGGGAGCCTCCGACAAGATTGTGGAGTTGAACCAAGGAGTTTGTAAGGGCAAGGAGATCGCATACTTCGTGAAGATCTACCGCTAGTGAGGCAAGTCCTTCGTGGGCGATGGCCATGGTGGGATAGACATGGTTGCTTCTTCATGGACCCTTCGTGGGTGGTTGCTTCTTCGTGGACCCTTCGTGGGTGGTTGCTTCTTCGTGGACCCTTCGTGGGTGGAGCCCTCCGTGGACTCGCGCAACCATTACCCTTCGTGGGTGGAGCCCTCCGTGGACTCGCGCAACCATTACCCTTCATGGGTGGAGCCCTCCATGGACTCGCGCAACCGTTACCCTTCGTGGGTTGAAGTCTCCATCAACGTGGATGTAGGATAGCACCACCTATCCGAACCACGGGAAAAACATCCGTGTCTCCAATTGCGTTTGAATTCTCCAAACCCTTCCCTTTACATTCTTGCAAGTTGCATGCTTTACTTTCCACTGCCAATAGACTCTTTGCATGCTTGCTTGAATTGTGTGATGATTGCTTGACTTGTCCTACAATAGCTAAAATCTGCCAAGAACTAAAATTGGGAAAAGGTTAAGTTTTTATTTGGTCAAGTAGTCTAATCACCCCCCCTCTAGACATACTTTCGATCCTACAAGTGGTATCAGAGCTTTGGTCTCCATTTGCTTTGATCTCCATAGCTTTTGGTGGTCATAGCCTTGGTTTCACAACCTAGGAGAGTATGGCGTCTAGCGAGGGAAATTATCACCATAGAGGTCCTTACTTTGATGGTACTAATTTTGCTAGTTGGAAGCATAAAATGAAAATGCATATTCTTGGACATAACCTCGCCGTTTGGGCTATTGTGTGTGTTGGTTTGCAAGGTGACTTCTTTGATGGGAAAGAACCAAACTGTGAAGCTACCGCGGATGAGTTGAAGATGTTGCAATACAATGCTCAAGCTTGTGATATTCTCTTCAATGGATTGTGCCCCGAAGAATTCAACAAAATCAGCCATCTTGAGAATGCAAAGGAAATTTGGGACACTTTGATTTATATGCACGAAGGTACCGACTCCGTCAAGGAATCCAAGTTGGATGTGCTTCAAAGTCAACTTGACAAGTTCAAAATGAAGGATGGTGAAGGTGTCGCTGAAATGTACTCTAGGCTTGCTCTCATCACAAATGAGATTGCCGGCTTAGGAAGTGAAGAGATGACCGATAGATTCATCATCAAGAAGATTCTAAGAGCCTTGGATGGAAAATATGATACCGTGTGCACATTGATCCAAATGATGCCCAATTACAAAGATCTCAAGCCAACGGAGGTGATTGGAAGAATTGTTGCTCATGAGATGTCACTTAAGGATAAAGAGGAACTTCACAACAAATCAAGTGGTGCCTACAAAGCCTCATGTGAATCCCCTACATCATCTAGTGAGAAACAAAACTTCAATGAAGAATTGAGCTTAATGGTGAAGAACTTCAACAAGTTCTACAAGAGTAGAAGCAAAGATAGAAGCTTCAAGTCAAGGTCCTACAATGACAAAAGATCTTCTAGTCGAGAGCGAAACTGCTACAGTTGTGGAAGACCCGGACACTATTCCAATGAGTGTACGGCTCCCTACAAGAGAAGAGAAGATTCTCCAAAAAGAAGAAGCAAAGAATCACCACCAAGAGAGAGAAGGAGTAGAGATGATCGTTATGAACGAAGATACTCACGGAGAAGCAAGGATTCGGAAAAGAAGGAAAAATCATTAAGGAGCTACACAAAACGAAGACATCAAGCTCATGTTGGTGAATGGGTATCCGGCTCCGACTCCGACAGCCACTCCGAGAGAAGTTATCACTCCGACTCCGAAGATACTCAAGATGAAGGTGTTGCCGGTCTAGCACTTGTGTCAACCAACTCCTACAACATATTTGACTCACCAAATGAAGGAATTGGAAGATGCTTCATGGCCAAAGGTCCTAAGGTAACACACCCCGAGTATGTTGATTTCAATAGTGATGAAGATGACTTGTTAGGTGATGATTTGCTTGTTGACAACTCTAGTGATGAATACTATGATGAAACGTCAATTAATCATGCTAATCAAGATAAAACGAATGACAATGATGAGGAGAAGATTGAGGCTCTGAATAAAGAACTAAACACTCTTAAGTTAGCTCATGAAACTATCTACGAAGATCATCGAGAACTTTTAAGAGCTCATGAGAAATTACGCTTTGAAAAGCTCAATCTTGAGCAAGAGCATGAGTTAAAATCAATCAATGATGATCTCCGCAAGAAAAGTTCTTCTTACATTGCCAAGCGTTTACTCTTATCCACTTACATGCCTCAAGTCAAGTCTAGTAACAAGAACAAGAAAGATTCTTCCTCTAGCAGTAACAATGATCATGCTAAATCCAATATTGTTGCTTCTAGTAGTTCTCTTGATTCCACTAATGATTCTCTTAGCCAAGTTACACTTGAGCAAGAAAATAGCTTATTGAAGGGAATTATAGAGAAAGGAGTGTACAAAAGCCTTGCCGGGAGTAAGCAATTCGAGGAAATTGTGCGCAAGCAAGGAATGCACCGGAAGAATCAAGGTGTTGGTTTTGAATGAAAGTTCAATGCCAATGGAGTTGAATGGGAAGAAGATCAATACCCCAAGACAAAGTTTGTTCCTCAACAAGAGAAGTATGATACTTCTTTCAAGGGGACACAAGCTCAAGATGATCTTCCACCACAAGACTACAAGCAAAAAGGCAAGGACAAGCTTCAAGAGGAAATTGATGCATTTGAAGAAGCTCCTAAGACCTTAGTCAAGTGGATTCCCAAGACTACTTCAAGTTCCACTTCATCAAGTACGACTACAACTCCAAGGATTCCATCAAGATGGTGTGGATCCAAAAGAAGAAGAACTAGAGAGTTCTTGAGGGTGACTCCGCCAACATACTTCACTCTTATCATTTTGGCAAGAACAAGTGCAATAAACTTCCACATCTTGCACTAGTTCAAGGAGTCACAAACCCTCTTGTTGGTAAGACAAGGGACAAGGTAACCTAAAAGTTTTCATGGACATCATCTTGTGTGTGCATCACTCTATGTCTATGGATATCCTTGTTTGTTCCTTGTGGGACTAACCCATGTAGGTATTGAAAGTGCAATTCACTCAAATGGATAGCTCCAAGTGATCTACATCAACATTGAGCATCCACATCTTCAACATCTACATGAAGTCATCATCGACAAAACCCGAAGTTAGTTCATCCCTCTAAGGGGGGATATCACATCTAGGGGGAGCTTTACTCTAAGATTTGAGCTAAAGCAACTCTAAAGATGTGAACACAACAATGCTTTATGTAAAAGTGGTAACCTCACTTGAGCTTAAACGATGAGTATGACCTATGATCAAGTGTTCCCACTTGACTCCTAAGTCAATATACTCATATATAGATGACCTTGTCATCGCAAATTGCTTGATAGATGCTAGAATTGGTTGTGCATGCCTTGTCACATATTTCATTTGCCATCTTATTGTGTGAGCATGCTGGTTGCATATTTTACTCATTCGAGGACATCCACTTGTTGTTTTGATTGTTTGGTTTTATTTCCTTTTGCCAAGTGGATGGACAAGAATGCCTAAGAACCTCCTCTAGCTATCTATGCTTTTCTCGTCTCAAACTCTATTCATGCTACATCACAAAATTTGATCAAGTCAGATTCGAACCACTCTGTGTGAGGAGCGCTCGGAGTCCCCGATTCGTCATAGACTTAAACTTCCAAAACCTCTTTATGATTCTCGGTCTGACCGATACCCTACCTTCGGTCCTACCGAGATCATTAAGTTGATCTAGGTTTTCGATCTCGGTGCAACCGATTTGAACCATTCGATCACACCGAGTTGCAACAACTGTATACAGTTTTGCATCTCGGTGCCACCGAGTTGTTCCACTCGGTCACACCGACAGGGTCGGGCTATATATAGTCACGGGCAAAAAATTTGGAAATTTCTCCGAACCCCTTCGCCCACGCGATAGCCTGCTCTGCCAACTTGGTCTCCGGATCGTCTCCTCGCCGCCAGCCGCCTCCAGTCGCTGGTCTCCGTCGCCGTCAACGGAAATTCAACCCCGCCGTTGCCACCGTAGCGAGTCTCCACCGAACTAGGGTATGGACTCGATCTTTGTGCTATTCCCCAATCCGATTCTTAGCACATTGTGATCATCATGATTCTTGCCACGTTTGTTAAACTTCTATCCAGTCAATGAACTCGTAGATTAGGTTTAATTCGAAAATTTTAGGGTTAGGTTTCCGCCGAAACCATCTCGGACCCACCAAGTTGAAAAACTCGGTCCCACCGATTTGGCTTATGCCATTGCACAAGTGAGACTCGGTGTGACCGAGAATTACTTATCGGTGTGACCGATTTTGGAACTTTGTGAAACCCTAGCAGTCTCGGTGTCACCGAACTGTGACTCGGTCTGACCGAGTTCACTAGTTTAGGTTCCAAAACTGCTTCGGTATCACCGAGTTTAAAAATCGGTAGATCCGAGATGATTTCAGTGGGAAACTAAAACTAAGATTTTGAATCATTCTTTTGCAAAAATCTTTGCATTTTCTGATGCTCATCCACTCCACCTCATCTATAAACTATTCACAGGGTCAGCAGTCAGCTTGTTCATCATGTCAGACCAAAGTGATAGCCAGAACTTGTCAGAGCAGCAAGTGCAGATGAGTGAGGGCACTAGTCCCTCAAGTTCTTCAGATGAAGGCAGCAGGAGCACCCCTAGCAATCTGCCAAAAGCTGCCACAAGACAAAGGAAGAAGAGAACCTCAGAATCATAGGATGAGGACTATGTGGTAGAAGAGGAAGCAACTTCAAAGAGAGTAGTGCTCGAGAAGGAACATGGCTCAGCTCAAGGCACAAAGCCAGGATTGAAAATCAAAAGGCCAGCAGGTAGGCAGCCTACGCCAAAGGCCAGAGCCTCAACTCAGATTCCTGAAAAGCCTGCAACCATAGAGCCAGTTGCTGCTGAAGGAAAGAAAAGGAAGGAAAGGGTCAAAAAGACCGTAGCCAGAGTGCTTGGAAAGGCTTCCATCATGGAAGATGAGGAGGAAGAAGAAGAGGTAGATGCACCAGCACCTAAGGCACCCAAGCTGATGGGTGATGCCATAAGAACAGGGGCAGCTGCTTCCAAGGCCAAGCCAGCTCCAAAGCCAAATCCAAAGAGGAACACAAGAAGCATCCCAGCTACTGAGAAGAACAAGGCCCCAGTGCCTGAAGCTGCAGAAGAAGAAGAAGAAGAGAATGTTCTTAGAAAGCTCAAGCCCAAGATCCCAGACCACAACGATGCTCATCCTGTGGCTGAGGACATGAAGCTCAGAAGAGACTCAGGGCTGAGGAAGTGGAGAGAAGCAGATCCGTATGCTTCAAGGAGAAGAACTGCTGTTGATTACAGGTTTCACACTAAGGAACAGCAGGACTTTTATGAGACAGTTTTGTTGGACAAGAAGCCCATAGTTTGTGACATGAGATGGGTTGATTGGGAGTACATCAAGGACAATGAAGAGCACTATCCTGGAGTGCAAGACAGCTTCAATGCTTGTGGAGTAGCAGACTTTGTTGGGCAGAAGCTCACAAAGTGGAACGAGGAACTTATTATGCAATTCTACTCCACGGCACACTTCTATCCAGATGGTAGGATAACTTGGATGTTTGAAGGTATGAGGTACCAATCTACAGTTGCTGAATGGGCTCAGTTGATCAATGCCCCAGAAGAGCAGGAAGATGACTTGGATGTATATGCCAAGAAGAAGATGGACCACAACTCTATGTCCAACATGTACAAGGAAATTCCAAATGAAGCACTTGATACTTTCAAGTTTGGCTCAGTGCATTATCTTCTGTCAGGGCTGCCAACTATCAACTGGATCCTTAGGCACACCTTGTTGCCCAAGTCAGGTGATCACAAGATGATCAGAGGCCATGCGATCAATTTGCTTCATATATTTGATGTGCCGCAGAAGTTCAAAGTGATGAGCCTCATGGTAGAGACCATTAAGAGGACAGCAGCTGATCAGAAGAGGAGCTGTGGATATGCCCCACAAATTCAGGAGTTAATCAACTCCAAGATGGGCACAGGCATATACTTATTGGACAAGGAACACCTGCCCATCCGTCCAAATTTTGAAGATAATCAAGTTGTCATGAATGAGAATGAACCATCATCTGCACAAGCACAAGCAAAGAAGGAGAAGGCAAGGAAGGAGAAAGCTGCCAAGATGCCAACTCAAGAGGAGGCATCTGAGTATTTCTTGAAAACCAAACAAGAGCAGCTTGGTTACTTGATTGCATCCACACTGAGGATTGAGCAAGGACTGGCCACCCTCACTCAGAATCAGCAGAGCTTAGAGAGGATCATGGAACAAAAGTTCTATGACTTGGATGTCAAAGTAACAGAGATTCAGTCTGCAGTGGAACAACTTCAGGATGACATGCAGGAGAGGAGAGGCAAGACTACAACTGATGCATTTGCCAGAGTGCCAAGAGCTCAGAGATCACATGCAGTGCCAGTTGCTGACACCAGAGCCATCACTTCTGCACCAGCTACAGCTTTAGTTCCACCAGCTTCAGCGTCCACTTCAGCCTCGACTCTGACCACGTCTACAGAAGGCTTCGTCCTTAGAGTGCTCCGGACTCCACCACCACCTGAAGATCAAGCCTGAGTGTCGACTTAGCACTATGCATTTTCTAGGAACTTTTTGGTAACTTTTTGCCAAAGAGGGAGAAAATGTATAGATCATAGGCTTCGAGAGAGAGTGTTGCTTTTATTCTCTCTTGTTTTATTTAGTGGTTTTTCAAACTTTGTTTGCTTTTGTATGAGATACTATGTCATTGCTCGTGAGACATTGATGATCATGTGTTTGATCATAAGCTACACTTAATGTTTGCTTAATATTATCATCTTATCTATCTTATGTGATCATTCACTATTCTTGGTGATGAGTGCATGTATTTCATTCTTATCATTTTAAGCGCTCCACCAAGATGTATGTGACATGGAAGAGTAACCCATGACTCTAACTCTTTGTGCATTTGCAGTCCAAAGCAAATTTTAAATATGCACAAACTTAGGGGGAGCTCTTACTTGTCACATACTTCTCAAAGCGACGATATATTTCATGCTTATTATCGTTTGTCGAAGCTTTGATCTATATGTTGTCATCAATTCCCAAAAAGGGGAGATTGAAAGTGCAACTATCCCTAGGTGGTTTTGGTAATTCATAACAACATATAGCTCATTGAGCTAATGCTATTCCAAGATGACTATTTCAGAAAAGCTCAATGATTGGCATGGCATGGATGTGAAAGTGGAACCCTCAAAATGCTAAGGACAAAGGATTGGCTCAAGCTCAAAAGCTCAAGACTCTTCATTTTATATTTTAGTGATCCAAGATCACATTGAGTCTTTAGGAAAAGCCAATACTATCAAGGAGGGATGAGGTGTTGCTTAATGAGCCTTTTGCTTCATGTGCTTAGTGATATGCTCCAAAACCCTCAACTACTTTCCCATATCCACATATGACCTAAACCCTAAGCCAAACTCGGTCCGACCGATTCTTTCTATCCGGCGCCATCGAGTTTCACTTGTCATAAGCCACTGCCAAACCCTAACAATTCGGTTCTACTGATAGGGATCTCGGTCTCACCGAGATGGGATTGCAAACTCTCTGTTTCCCTTTCGTAACTTTTCGGTCTCACCGAAAGAGCGAATCGGTCCCACCGAGATTGCAATGTAAACTCTATGTTTCCCTTTTGTAACTTTTCAGTCTCACCGAAAGAGCAAATCGATCCCACCGAGTTTGCCTGACCAACTCTCTGGTTAGCTTAATACCAAACTCGGTCTCACCGAGTTTGTGTAATCGGTCTCACCGAGATTACGTTATGCCCAAACCCTAACCATATCGGTCCTACCGATTTGCATGTCAGTCCCACCGAAAATCTCTAACGGTCACTAGGTTTACCTTTTTGGTCCGACCGAGTTTGTTGATTCAGTCCCACCGAGATTGGAAAACTGTGTGTAACGGTTGGATTTTGTGTGGAGGCTATATATACCCCTCCACCTCCTCTTCATTTGTAGAGAGATCCATCAGAACACATACACAATTCCAACTCATATGTTCTGAGAGAGAACCACCTACTCATGTGTTGAGAACAAGATATTCCATTCCTACCATATGAATCTTGATCTCTAGCCTTCCCCAAGTTGCTTTCCACTCAAATCTTCTTTCCACAAAATCCAAATCCTATGAGAGAGAGTTGAGTGTTGGGGAGACTATCATTTGAAGCACAAGAGCAAGGAGTTCATTACCTACACACCATTTGTTACTTCTTGGAGAGTGGTGTCTCCTAGATTGGCTAGGTGTCACTTGGGAGCCTCCGACAAGATTGTGGAGTTGAACCAAGGAGTTTGTAAGGGCAAGGAGATCGCCTACTTCGTGAAGATCTACCGCTAGTGAGGCAAGTCCTTCGTGGGCGATGGCCATGGTGGGATAGACAAGGTTGCTTCTTCGTGGACCCTTCGTGGGTGGTTGCTTCTTCGTGGACCCTTCGTGGGTGGAGCCCTCCGTGGACTCGCGCAACCATTACCCTTCGTGGGTGGAGCCCTCCGTGGACTCGCGCAACCGTTATCCTTCGTGGGTTGAAGTCTCCATCAACGTGGATGTAGGATAGCACCACCTATCCTAACCACGGGAAAAACATCCGTGTCTCTAATTGCGTTTGAATTCTCCAAACCCTTCCCTTTACATTCTTGCAAGTTGCATGCTTTACTTTCCACTGCCAATAGACTCTTTGCATGCTTGCTTGAATTGTGTGATGATTGCTTGACTTGTCCTACAATAGCTAAAATCTGCCAAGAACTAAAATTGGGAAAAGGTTAAGTTTTTATTTGGTCAAGTAGTCTAATCACCCCCCCCCTCTAGACATACTTTCGATCCTACAAGCCGGCCGCACTCCTTCTCCCTAATGTGCAGCGCGGTTTTGACTTCGCCCAGCTGCTATTGAAGGGCGGCGTTGGCCTCTGAAAAAAGAGGGGGGATGTCAGTCGTCAGCAAAGAAGAAAGGTCGCCGGGGAGATCCGGCCCGACTGCTCAGCAGTCGGCCCAAATCTCAGGGATTACAATCCGCAGGTGCGCCAGCGCGCCCCCACAGAGAAAGAAGAAAACTCACCCCAGCTGTCCGACAAGTCGGCGGTCCGCTTGGCCAGCTCCTCAACATTGGTGTTGAAGGAGGTCACGCGAAGATTGTGGTAATCCTGCATCAAAATTTCAGAAAAAAGCGTTGGTACTTGGAACTCGCCGATTAGAGTTCCGAGCCGCCTGCTCAGCAGCCGGCTCGAAACTTGTGGACTACACCCAGTGGGTGCGCTGGCGCGCCCCCACAAAGAAAAAACAAGGAAGCAAGGCAAAGAAAGGATGCGTACCCGGATGGCCGTTCGTGACGCCAGGTATGCCTTGGTGCACTCCTTGATGGCGTCGCCCTCGGCCCGGAGCTTGGCTTGGACGTCCAAGAGCGCCCGGTTCAACGGGCCCGTCCCGCCTCCCCGCACCCACCCGGTGGGCGCGGCGCTCGACACCTCGGTGTCCGGGATCGAGGAGCTCGCAGCGCCGGTATCCAGAGGACGCGGCGCTGAGGCCGCCTTCGCGAGACGGCGGCGCATCGGCATACCAACCTCGAGGGCCAGGCCCGTCGCCGCCGCGCCTCCGGTTGGCGGCACTGGCGGATCTGCCGGTTGTCCGCGTGGCGCGCCTCCGGAGGGTGGCGGTGGCGGCGCAATGACCTCCGGCGTAGCGGTGACGTCGGCATCCCTCTCCATGACCGGGTTCTCGTCGCCGGCTTCCCCAGTCTGCGCCGAGAACTCCGGTGGCGGCGGTGCGGAGTTCAAGGGGACGACAAACACTGCCGACTGGTGGCATGCGGCTTCTTCCGCGCGCTTCTTCTCCGCATCGGCGGCCTCGGTTTCCGCCAGCTTCTTCAGAGCGGCGGCCTCCGCCTTGTCGGCTTCCGCCTTCTTCAGGCGGGCGGCTTCCCGCTCCTCACGCGCCTCCCGCGCGTTCCGCTCCGTCGCCTCTCGGAGGTCGGCGGCAGGGTCTATCCGCCGGGTGGTGGAGGAGGTCTCCGCCGACTTCACGACGGAGCCGGCGGCCGACTTCTCAAGAGAGAGAGGGGCCCTAAAGCCGGAAAACAAAGTAAAGAAATTTCAGACAGACTCAATAAAGAAATACGAAGATACGAGGGGAGGTGGTGCTTACGCTGAAACAAGCTGCGGCGTCTTCACCACCTTGCGGAAGCGGTTGGCCTTTGCGGCCGCCTCGTCCCGCTTGGTCGCCGCGGCTGAGCCCTTGGGCTTCTTCGGACGGCTGCCAAACAGGCTCGCCCCGGCCCTGCGCTTCTTGTTGCCGCCTTGTGCGTCCGGCGGAGCTGACAAGCCCGCGCCCGACTGGCCGGCTCCTGGCTGGTGGCGTGGGACGACCTCCTCGTCATTATCGGGCCAGTCCTCGAGACTGGCCCCAAGTCTCGAGCCGCCCGCTGCGCCGCCTCCTCCCTCAGCGTCATCCTCCAGGGCCGCCGCCCCCAGGTCGGGGTCGTCAACATCACTCTCCGGCCGGTCGGGTAGGAATTCGTGGCCCGGCCCCGCGGTGCCGGCTGCTGGCTGGAGGGGGGGTTCTGACCAAAGCCAGCTGGTCAGATCGGACAAAATGGACTCGGCAATGAAGAAGTCAGAGAAAAAGAGAAAAAAGAAAATGACTCACCCTAGGCGGAGGGGCGGCACGTGAATACGGCTCCTTGCCGAATTGCCACTCTTCTCGAAGGTCGCAGCTCGCCAGATAATTCACTATATAGGCCACCTCCTCGCGAGGCATCTCCTTGGTGCACATCCGACTCGGGTCCCGGTGCCCGCTCATCCGGCAGATCATGTGGGGGCGACTTTGAAGAGGGAGCACTCGGTGGGCCACGAAGGCGGACAGCAACACCACCGTGTTGGGGGTGAGGTGGTGAGGCTGAAGTCCGTAGAACTCAAGGAAGGAGCGGAAGAAGTTGCTCGCCGGCAGGCCCAGGCCGCGCAGGCAGTGCGAGCGGAAGACGACCCGCTCGCCCTCCTACGGCGCCGGCGAGATCTCTCCCCTCCGCGCGAGGCGGACCCTCACGAGGTCCTCGCCGGGCAACCGACGCGTCTTGCGGAGGAAATCGACGTGGTCGTCGTGAACCTCCGAACCATCCCAGGTGCCGGCATGCGCCGTAGGGGGCGTGGCGGCGGAGGAAGAGCTCATCGTGAGCAGACTGCCGCAGCGCTCGACGTAGCTTGAGGTGTGGCGGAGAGAGAGAAGAAGAAGAAGAAGAAGAAGCAGTGGGGAGGTGGGACGCGCGTGCTCCGCCGCCTCCCCTCCTCCCCCCTACTTATAGCCCAGTGGGCTGCGAAGCCGAGGGGGCAGTTGTGGGATTTACTGCGCCCACTACTCCACGCCCCCACATTTATCGCGCAAAGTTACTGCGCACGGTAATTCCGTGGGAACCTCAACCGCCCCCCACGGCCGCAACGGATCCGCTCGCAATGCCGAGGCGTGGTAGTGGCGGGCCCCGCCTGCAGACACGTCCCATCTCGCGGATGGGTAGGCGGGCTGACCCAGCCACTGGTTGCCACATGGCGGGCACGGAGTGGTGGCGGTCAAGAAGCTTAGCTCACACGCTACTGAGTTCTTGCCGGGGGATTCGAAAGCATTTTTGGACAAGTCAAGGTCAGGCGACTCCGACTCCTACCAGTCGGCCCGGCAGAAGTCAAACGAGGTCTCACCTCAAGCACTCGGAGAAAAAAACTGCTGAGGCTCCTTGGCTGATCGCCCGCGGCGCCTCATCAGTTTCGGGGACTACTGTCGGAGTAATGGGCCACGGGTAGGCTAACCCGAGGCCGAGAACCTTTCAAGACATCGGGGCTGACTGCGCCCCTCAAGACACCAGGATGGAGAGCCGCCTTCCAAAGGCCGGCTAAAGGAACAGCCGACTGCCCGCATGCAGCCGAGTCCTGGAGGCGAGGTCAAGACGGGCCGACTCCCGCCTGGCGGCTCTCAGGGAAGCCGGCCACGGGGAGTCGTCCCATGACACCAACAAAGCCCATGCCCTCATAAGGGGGGACGGGACGGGAGTGGCCACAGTAAAGCCCACTCCCTCCCCTTTTCATGGGATGGCTAGGCCACAGTGCGTCGTACCAGCGGAGATCTCCGTCCGGCGAGGCACTGTTGTCGTGCCATCCCTGACATCAGCAACAGTAGGCGGAGTCCTGCACCCACGACGGCCTGTCGGTACGGTCCACGGACGATGGGCCCTACCGGCCAGCGAGAGTCCAGAAGACGGCAAGAGCGCCACCAGTCGGACCCGAAGGGAGCCGGCCCCCGGAAGTCGGCCTGCCCCTCCCACGGGTCCCACGCGCCATTAACCAGACGAGACGGGGAGTGGCTACAGTAATCGCCCGCCGGGTAGCAGGGTTGTAACCACGACCCCTTGACCAAGTCTGCGTCATTAGAAGCACGACTACAGTAATCGGCAACCGGCAAGACCCGCAACCGGCGGGTACGGCCTGTCGGCTCCGTACCAGACCAGTCGGCGGGGCCCACCAGCCGGCGGGCCCCAACAGTCGGCAGAGAAGCCGGCAGGCGAAGAGACGGACGGCTGGGTCCTGCGCCCAGTCGGTTTACCATTGTACCCCTGGGGGGTAGGCCTATATAAACCCACCAAAGCACCCATGCAAAGGGTTCCGATCCATTAGAACTAGACCAGACCTCAGAGAAGGGGGAGAGCTGGCCTAGTCTCCCCCTGCCCACAGATACAGCTCAAGGAGCACCATTGTACCCACTTTTGCCTTAGTGATCATGCGGAGACCCCGCAGAGCAGGACTAGGGGTGTTATCTCCTAGGAGAGCCCCGAATCTGAATAAAGTTCGCCGGCGTTCGTGTCTACGCCTCATCCCGTTTCCAGGCACCGGCGACGTTCTACTCACCCCCACCATGATAAGCCATCCATTGGCATATGTCGCATCCAACCCCCGACACAAACCTAACAAGAGAATGGAACAGAGGCTCATTGTCATTGCCACACTCTGCATTCCAAACATCTTCCCCACATGACAAACTGGACAGCTGTTGTTCATGCTGTTCATTATCCAACAGTTGTCGGACACTGGTCTCACTGAGAAAAGACCATATTTCTCCCACACCCATGCCCGAAAATCATCAATGCCTCGCAGCGGTCGTGGTAGTTGGAGAGTGAGATCAGCATGAGGAGGCATAGACACCTCTTATTCTAGCTCTTCATTCCATTGATTTGACTCTTCTCTATCAAATCAGAAACAAACTGAACCAGTGTTCAGCACCCCATAGGTTTCAGAGATGCTACCACATCATCCATCTATCATGCCAAACTTCGGTTGTGCATCCATTACCAACTCTTCTTACTCCCTCCGTTTCTTTTTACTCCGCGTATAAGATTTGGTCAAAGTCAAACTACATAAAGTTTGACCAAATTTATATGAAAATATATGAACAACTACAAACTAAAACTATATAGTATGAAAATACATTTCATGACGCATCTGGTAATATTGATTTCATATTGTGAATGTTAATATTTCTTAATATAAAGTTAGTCAAACTTTACAAAACTTGACTTTGACCAAACTTTATATGCAGACTAAAAAGAAAGGGAGGGAATACTAAACCCAACTTAAGGGCATCTCTTCCTCGCACAAGAGCTCGCCAAGTCGGTGACACACCCCGAGGGCAGTCTGTTTGCTACTCTGCTCATCAAATAATCCTGAATAAGCCCATGATTTTAGACGTGAGGTGTTGCCAGAATATGTTACAATGGTGGAGAGCTATGGAATGTTGTCTGACTACTGCTCCCCCGTGAAATACCCGTGCTTCTGGATTCGAAGTTCTTAAGAAAGGTTCTGGCAGCTCACACAACTGAAAGACCCATTACAGACGATGACTCACACGGCATGAAGTTCAGCTTCTACTGCACAGTGAACTATCTTCAGCCTGACAGAGGGAGTTTTTTCGCGCGGAATCACACCAATTATTTCATCTTAACTTAATGTATGACAGGAGGAAAATATGATAGCTCAATCCATAATAATATCTCTTCAAACCCCTGCCTGTGTCTTCCCTTAACCAAACTGGGCTGCATAGCCTCCTTTTATGAAAAATCAAAATTAGCCAGCTGACTTGTTGTTCAGCTTTGATTAAATAACGAATTCCTACAACTGATGCAGCCATAACTATGAGATCATCATCATTTAGAAATTATCCCACTAAACTTTAGAACGGTCCTATGATTTTCCTGATGTTTCTCACCTCCAGCTCCAAAATCGTGGACTATCCCATTCAGCTCTACCCGACTGCAGCTTGTTTCTTTCGAAACCCTATGGCCTTCAATTACTCCTCTTGCCTCTCGAGCATTGTTCCAGTCACCAGATTTTGCGTGCATGTTCGATAAAAACACGTATGCTCCATTGTGATTGGGATCCAACTCCAAAATCTTCCTTGCAGAAAATGCACCGAGCTCAAGATCACCATGCATCCAGCAGGCTGCTAACAGAGATCCCCAAACAGCCACATTAGGTCTTACATGCATTGACTTTATGAGATCAACTGCTTCCTGCAGAAGTTTAGCCTTTCCCATAAGATCCACCATACAGCCATAATGCTCATGCTTGGGTTCAATCCTGTATTCCTGGACCATACATTCAAACAAGGAACGGCCTTCATCAACTAAACCAGCATGACAACAGGCAAACAATAAACCAAGAAATGTCACGCCATTAGGTTCAACCCCTTCACTTTTCATCTTGTCAAAAAGGGCTAAGGCAGATTTGCCATCACCATGCATAGCAAAGGCAGAAATCATACTTGTCCAGGTGATAACATTCTTTCGAGGCATTGCATTGAACACGTTCAAGGCAAGAGTCAAACTTCCACATTTTGAGAACATATTAATAAGAGCATTGCAAATGGACAATATCTTACAAAACCCATTATTCAAAACAAACGAATGGATCCATCTGGCTTTGTCAAGGGAACAGATATTAGCACATGCAGATATGACGCTCAATAGGGTAATTTCATCAGGACAGACACCACACTCTTGCATATCTTTGAACAAAATCAACGCTTCACTTGGTTGGTTATTTTCAGCATATCCTGCTATCATAGCACTCCAAGATACCACATCCTTCTCCATCATACAGTTGAATATGGAGCGAGCAATATCGATTTTTCCATTCTTAGCATATCCACGGACCATGACAGTTGATGATATCATGTCCTTCCTTTGCATCCCGCTGTATAGCTTCTTGGCCATCTCCATATCCGCACAATTAGCATACATGTTTAAGAGGGCACTACTGAGGCGGGCATCGATAAAAATGTCTGAGACCAGTATGTATGAGTGGATGACTTTTCCGGATCTTAAATGCCGTGTATGACCACAGGCTGATAGAACGGTAGCAAGGATGACTTGGTCAGGCACCATTCTTGATCTCTTCAGCTTATTGAGTAGAAGCAATGCTTCTCTGTAGTCTTGAGTCTGACAATAACTGCCGGATGATGTTAGAGAGGTCAATCATGGTTTACAGTGAAAAACACAATTGCTGAAAAGTTAAGAAGCATACAAACTGGAGACCATAAGCAAATGAACAAATAAAAAAGGATAATATTTTCCAGAGGCACTTTAAACAAAGACGTTGTCACAAGACCCTAAAGTCTCGGCACACAGATAAGTTGAAGAAACCTAAATATTGCATGCATCAATTTCCAACTTTCAAGAAGATCATACAAACAATCGACAGAGAAAGTTCTACCTTTTTAAAGGTCACCTAATTGCATTCCTTTGAAAGTTATCAAGTTATGCTGCTAGAGATCTAGGAAAAAACTTATCAAGTGCTGATCTAGTTAATTATAGTTTCAACCGTAGAACATTTAGTTGGACCTTGCTCCAACAAAGAAGCAGACCTGCGTGTTGTTAATAACGTGCATATTATTGACTCAAGTTCATGGTGTACCAACTCGACTTGTGCCATTTTCCTCAGCAAAGATATTTGCAAGAAAACGCAGAAAAATGACACGAGGTACAATGCTAGACAAACTATTACCAAAGCACCCAGATTGCAGCAAAATTGGATTGATCTAAATGATCGAAATTCCAACCAAATAATAAGCACAGAAACTAGGGCATGCGCATTAGTACCTGTCAAGCATGACGCCCCAAGCGACGAGATCCCGATCCGGCATTACTTCGAACATCCTGCGGGCGTCGGCCACGCGCCGGCACGCCGCGTACGCGCCAACCAGCGCGGTCCCGATGAACCCATCATCCTCGGCCCCGACCCGTACGGCGAGGGCATGCGCCTGCCCCACGGAGTCGGCGCAGCGCGCGCGGGCGGCGGCGCGGAGCAGGGCAGGGAGCGCGTGGCGCCCCGGCGCTGGCAGGCCGGCGCGGCGGAGGCACGCGCAAGCGGCGAGCGCGAGGACTGGCGTGGCGGTGGCGGCGCGCAGAACGGAGAGGTAGGCGCGGTCAGGTTCGGCGTGCTCTGCCGGCGGAAAGGGGTGGCCGCGGCGGAGGAGGTGGGCGTGCACCTGCTTATGGTGGCGGGAGAGGCCCTCGAGGGGCGGCGCTCGCGTCTCCATCAAAATAGATAGTTTGGTCATGCGGGTCAACCCGAGGGTTAATAAGACTAGCCACGGTGAGAGTAACTTTAGCAGTAATATTGAGTCTAATTCAGCAAATTTGTTTATATGGTAATGAGTTAATGAAGAGAGAGGTAGTAGTAGTAACTTAACTAGTTACTGTAACATCACATGTCCCAATGCAACATGAGTCTATGACCTAATAAATGAAGCTATGCATGTTATCACACTTATGTTACTACCCACTATGAATATGTTACTAGTGTATGTTACTCTTCATTGTGACTAGTCTAAGAGCTTCCCCATGATTAGGGGCGTTTTAGAGGACCAGCTTCATGAAGAATTTAATTATTCAAAAAATAAATTTAAACTTTTCAGCTCTATAAAATTCTTAAAAATATACACGTGTATAAGAAATATGTGTGTAAAATTTTATAATGAAATACCTTTAATTATGAGCTGCAGTACAAGGAATAAAAACATGGGTTGAAAAGTCACACATTCCTCCACACGAGATCGCCAAGTATCAGGCACGATTTTTCTAGGCCGGAGATGGTGATAAGCAAAAATACCATATGGTCCGCTGGTCCGACATTTGCAAGCCTTTTGACCAGGGTGGGCTCGGGATCATGTCGTCCAAACGCATGAACATTGCCCTACTGACTCGATAGTTCTGGCGGATTGCGAATGGGGAGGGCGGCTTGACATCATCCTAAACAAATATCTGTGAGGGCAACCGCTCGCCTTCTATCAGCGGTTTGGTGGCTCGCAGTTCTGACAGTCCATCATTCAGTTGCTCCCGATCCTCTGCATCGGGGACCTCCATCGTGGTGGGTCTAGACAAGTGGGTTGGGGATTGCCCCTTCGTGGTCCGATTCCGAGACTTGTTCGCCATCGCGGTGGAACATAGAATCTCCGTCCATATGGCCCTTATTGATTTAGGGCGCCTCGCGTTCCGGAGGCCATTTGGCGCCCCAGAACTTGCCACCTGACAGGACCTCCTTGAGTGCATCGCGCTTCAGTCTCCAAACGTAGATCAGCCGAGCGACCGCATCTCCTAGCATTTGGAGCCCTCGGACCGGTTCTCCATATCAAATCCCTTTTACCGGGCCATTGTGGATGCTCCTGCCCCGACGCCCCTAATCCATATCTGGGCGATTAGACTCACACTGAAGATTCGGATATTCATGTGGCAGTGGATCCGGGGTCGGGTTCCTTCCGACATGGAGGTTCTCAAACGGAATGGCCCGGGTGATGGGATTTGCCCCCTGTGTGGGACAGAGGAGGACTCAAATCACATCTTCTTTCATGTGCGTGTTCGCACAATTCCTTTGAAGTTGCCTCCCCAACCTCTTTACGAAAATCCAGGCCTCCCCAGCATGTCCGGCACATTAGATGGCTGGGCATTGGGGTTCTCGCTTGGACGCTTTGGACGGTCCACAATAAACTTGTGATCCATTATGTGTCTCTTCGCGTGCTACTACGCGGTTTTTAAAATATATGATATTTGCATCTTTGGCGGTCGCTTAGCAGCCCTCAGGACCGAGACGCCATCAACATCATCATTGCAGATCTTCGTGCGATGGCTCTTTGTTTGGCGTCGTCGCTCCCTCCTCCACCCCCTCAGCCAGATTAGCCTCTCGAGGCTTGTGCTACCGCCTTTATTTTTGTTTTTAAGGGCTTGTTGAGTTGTGCCCTTGGTAGAACCCTTTCGTACCTTGTCTGTTGGCTACCTTTGCGTGTGTGTGCGGTGTGAATATTTGTTGATTCTTATGGCTCTGGTGATTTGCTTTATATATAAAGCGGAGTGAAACCCTTTTGGGTAAAAGTCACACATTTGTTTTCTGTGTGTAGCCCTCATTTTAAATGTATTTCATCATGACAATTTGCACGCATGTACTCTATGTCTTTGGGTATACGTGTATTTTTTTCAAAATAAAAATAAACATAAAAGTATGAATTTTGATTTTTCAAAATTAAGGATTTCATAGAGCTCGGCCTTCATTTGGCATTTCCCAAATCTACCAGCAGATCCAGACGTGTTTGTGGACACCGGACAGCAATTGCATCACATGCCATCCAACCCGAGGCAAAAAGTGACCGAGGAGCACCAATTTTTTGCATTGATTTTTCAAAAATATTACATAGAAAATGGCCCTAAATAAACATTTAGAACAACCTACAAATCTACTCCTCGTCGAAGTCCGTTTGGTCATCACCGTCGCTGGTGGAGGTGAGGTCGACGATACCAGCACAGGACGGTCCTGCCTCATCGTCGTGGCGGGGCAGTGCGAACGAGGCGCAACTGCCGATGTTGGCATCGGCGCCGTGCTGGTCCGGCGCTCTTCAACCTCCGCCTCCAGCTCGTCAAAAAGGTGGTTGCGCTCCGCCTGACATGGAGTTGCCAGCGCCTGCGGTGGATGGTGTGGACGCTATGCACGGAGTCGAGCACCAGCCGGTGCTCATCGACGATGCCTGGGTACGCCGCAACCATGATCGCGAAGACAACATCGAAAGCGCGCTCCACCTCCAGCTGATCCTTCACCAGCCGGTGCTCCTCATCCACCTCTAACAGCACTCGGTTGTAGTCTTGCTCATTTGTAGGAAGGTGAATCCGGACACCAGCAGCTCCGTTCTTACACTGGTGTGGGCGCCTGATCCTTCTCCGCCGCCTCCTCCATGGCGATCTCCGCCATCGCCATGGGGTGCTACTTCTTGAGCACTGCGTTGGTTTTTCCTTGAAGAGGAAAGGGTGATGCAGCAAAGTAGCGTAAGTATTTCTCTCAATTTTTGAGAACCAAGGTATCAATCCAGTAGGAGGCTACACGCCAGTCCCTCGCACCTACACAAAATAAATAACTCCTCCCAACCAACGCGATAAGGGGTTGTCAATCCCTACACGGTCACTTACGAGAGTGAGATCTGATAGATATGATAAGATAATATTTTTGGTATTTTTATGATAAAGATGCAAATTAAAATAAAAGTAATGAAAATAACTAAGTGTTGGAAGATTAATATGATAGAAGATAGACCCGGGGGCCATATGTTTCACTAGTGGCTTCTCTCAAGAGCATAAGTATTTTACGGTGGGTGAACAAATTACTGTTGAGCAATTGACAGAATTGAGCATAGTTATGAGAATATCTAGGTATGATCATGTATATAGGCATCACGTCCGAGACAAGTAGACCGACTCCTGCCTGCATCTACTACTATTACTCCACACATCGACCGCTATCCAACATGCATCTAGAGTATTAAGTTCATAAGAACATAGTAACGCCTTAAGCAAGATGACATGATGTAGAGGGATAAATTCATGCAATGTGATAAAAACCCCATCTTGTTATTCTCGATGGCAACAATACAATACGTGCCTTGCTGCCCCTACTGTCACTGGGAAAGGACACAACAAGATTGAACCCAAAGCTAAGCACTTCTCCCATTGCAAGAAAGATCAATCTAGTAGGCCAAACCAAACTGATAATTCGAAGAGACTTGCAAAGATAACCAATCATACATAAAAGAATTCAGAGAAGATTCAAATATTGTTCATAGATAAACTTGATCATAAGCCCACAATTCATCGGTCTCAACAAACACACCGCAAAAGAAGATTACATCGAATAGATCTCCACAAGAGAGGGGAGAACTTTGTATTGAGATCCAAAAAGAGAGAAGAAGCCATCTAGCTAATAACTATGGACCCGAAGGTCTGAGGTAAACTACTCACACTTCATCGGAAGGGCTATGGTATTGATGTAGAAGCCCTCCGTGATCGATGCCCCCTCCGGCGGAGCTCCGGAACAGGCCCCAAGATGGGATCTCGTGGATACAGAAAGTTACGGCGGTGGAATTAGGGTTTTGGCTCCGTATCTGATCGTTTGGGGGTACATAGGTATATATAGGAGGAAGAAATACGTCGGCGGAGCAACAGGGGGCCCACGAGGGTGGAGGGCGCGCCTGGGGGGTAGGCGCGCCCCCTACCTCATGGTCTCCCTGTTGGTTGCTTGACGTAGGGTCCAAGTCTCCTGGATCTTGTTCGTTCCAAAAATCACGTTCCCGAATGTTTCATTCCATTTGGACTCCGTTTGATATTTCTTTTTTTCGAAACCCTAAAATAGGCAAAAAACAGCAATTCTGGGCTGGGCCTCCGGTTAATAGCTTAGTCCCAAAAATAATATAAAAGTGGATAATAAAGTCCAATAATGTCCAAAACATAAGATAATATAGCATGGAGCAATCAAAAATTATAGATACGTTGGAGACGTATCAAGAATCCCCAAGCTTAATTCCTGCTTGTCCTCGAGTAGGTAAATGATAAAAACAGAATTTTTGATGTGGAATGCTACTTGGCATAATTTCAATGTAATTTTCTTAATTGTGGCATGTATATTCAGATCCGAAAGATTCAAGACAAAATTTTAATATTGACATAGAAATAATAATACTGTAAGCATACTAAATAAGAAATTATGTCTTCTCAAAATAACATGGCCAAAGAAAGTTCATCCCTACAAAATCATATAGTTTAGTCATGCTCCATTTTTGTCACGCAAGAATGCTCTCATCATGCACAACCCCGATGACAAGCCAAGCAATTGTTTCATACTTTAGTAATCTCAAACTTTATAAATATTCACGCAATACATGAGCGTGAGCCATGGATATAGCACTATGGATGGAATAGAGTGTAATGATGGGGGTTATGTGGAGAAGACAAAAAAGAAGAAAGTCTCACATCAACGAGGCTAATCAATGAGCTATGGAGATGCTCATCGATTGATGTTAATGCAAGGAGTAGGGATTGCCATGCAACGGATGCACTAGAGCTATAAATGTATGAAAGCTTAACAAAAGAAACTAGTGGGTGTGCATCCAACTTGCTTGCTCACGAAGACCTAGGGCACTTGAGGAGGCCCATTGTTGGAATATACAAGCCAAGTTCTATAATGAAAAATTTCCACTAGTATATGAAAGTGACAAAATAGGAGACTCTCTATCATGAAGATCATGGTGCTACTTTGAAGCACAATTGTGAAAAAAAGATAGTAGCATTGTCCCTTTTCATTTCTCTTTTTTTGGGGGCCTTCCTTTTTTATTTGGCCTTTCTCTTTTCCTTTTTTTAATTGGGACAACGCTCTATTAAATGATGATCATCACACTTCTATTTATTTACAACTCAATGATTACAACTCGATACTAGAACAAGGTATGACTCTATATGAATGCCTCCGGCAGTGTACCGGGATATGCAATGAACCAAGAGTGACATGTATGAAAGAATTATGAACGATGGCTTTGCCACAAATACGATGTCGAATACATGATCATGCAAAGCAATATGACAATGATGAAAGTGTCATGATAAATAGGATGGTGGAAAGTTGCATGGCAATATATCTCGGAATGGCTATGGAAATGCCATAATAGGTAGGTATGGTGGTTGTTTTGAGAAAGATATAAGGAGATTTATGTGTGAAAGAGTGTATCATATCACGGGGTTTGGATACACCGGCGAAGTTTGCACCAACTCTCAATGTGAGAAAGGGCAATGCACGGTACCGAAAAGGCTAGCAATGATGGAAAGGTGAGAGTGCGTATAATCCATGGACTCAACATTAGTCATAAAGAACTCACATACTTATTGCAAAACTCTACAAGTTTTCAAAAACCAAGCACTACGCGCATGCTCCTAGGGGGATAGATTGGTAGGAAAAGACCATCGCTCGTCCCTGACCGCCACTCATAAGGAGGACAATCAAAGAACACCTCATGTTTCAAATTTGTTACATAACGTTTACCATACGTGCATGCTACGGGACTTGCAAACTTCAACACAAGTATTTCTCAATTTCACAACTACTCAACTAGCACAACTTTAATATCACGACCTCCATATCTCAAAACAATCATCAAGCATCAAACTTCTCTTAGTATTCAAAACACTCATAAGAAAGTTTTTACTAATCTTGAATACCTAGCATATTCGGATTATTTAAGCAAATTACCATGCTATTTAAGACTCTCAAAATAATCTAAGTGAAGCATGAGAGATCAATAGTTTCTATAAAACAAATCCACCACCGTGATCTAAAATATATAAGTGAAGTACTAGAGCAAAACTATATAACTCAGAAGATATAAGTGAAGCACATAGAGTATTCTAATAATTTCTGAATCATGTGTGTGTCTCTCAAAAGGTGTGTACAACAAAGATGATTGTAGTAAACTAAAAAGCAAAGACTCAAATCATACAAGACACTCCAAGCAAAACACATATCATGTGGTGAATAAAAATATAGTTCCAAGTAAAGTTATCGATGGAAGTAGACGAAAGAGGGGATGCCTTCCGGGGCATCCCCAAGCTTTGGCTTTTTGGTGTCCTTAGATTATCTTGGGGGTGCCATGGGCATCCCCAAGCTTAGGCTCTTGCCACTCCTTGTTCCGTATGTTGGGGATCGTAGCAGAAATTTAAAATTTTCTACGCATCACCAAGATCAATCTATGGAGTAATCTAGCAATGAGGGGAAGGGGAGTGCATCTACATACCCTTGTAGATCGCTAAGCGGAAGCGTTGCAAGAACGCGGATGAAGGAGTCGTACTCGCAGCGATTCAGATCGCGGTTGATTCCGATCTAAGCGTCGAACAACGGCGCCTCCGCGTTCAACACACGTGCAGCCCGGTGACGTCTCCCACGCCTTGATCCAGCAAGGGGAGAAGGAGAGGTTGGGGAAGACTCCATCCAGCAGCAGCACGACGGCGTGGTGGTGAAGGAGGAGCGTGGCAATCCTGCAGGGCTTCGCCAAGCACCGTGGGAGAGGAGGAGGACTTGGGAGAGGGGGAGGGCTGCGCCAGAACTTGGGTGCGGCTGCCCTCCCACCCCCCACATATATATAGGGGCAAGGGAGAGGGGGGTCGGCCCCCTTGGATCCAATCTGAGGAGGGGCGGCGGCCAGGGGGGTTGCCTTGCCCCCCAAGGCAAGGGGGCGCCCCCCTTTAGGGTTCCCCCAAACCCTAGCGTCATCGAACCTTAAGTGTGTAGACCCTACGGGCTCGGGAGTCATGCAGACATGGCCAAGACAACTCTCCGGTCAATAACCAATAGCGGGATCTGGATACCCATGTTGGCTCCCACATGCTCCACGATGATCTCATCGGATGAACCACGATGTCAAGGATTCAATCAATCCCGTATGCAATTCCCTTTGTCTATCGGTACGATACTTGCCCGAGATTCGATCGTCGGTATCCCGATACCTTGTTCAATCTCGTTACCGGCAAGTCTCTTTACTCGTTCCGTAACACATCATCTCGTGATCAACTCCTTGGTCACATTGTGCACATTATGATGATGTCCTACCGAGTGGGCCCAGAGATACATCTTTGTTACACGGAGTGACAAATCCCAGTCTCGATTCGTGCCAGCCAACATACACTTTCGGAGATACCCGTAGTGCACCTTTATAGCCACCCAGTTACGTTGTGACGCATGGCACACCCAAAGCACTCCTACGGTATCCGGGAGTTGCACAATCTCATGGTCTAAGGAAATGATACTTGACATTAGAAAAGCTTTAGCATACGAACTACACAATCTTGTGCTAGGCTTAGGATTGGGTCTTGTCCATCACATCATTCTCCTAATGATGTGATCCCATTATCAACGACATCCAATGTCCATGGTCAGGAAACCGTAACCATCTATTGATCAACGAGCTAGTCAACTAGAGGCTTACTAGGGACATGGTGTTGTCTATGTATCCACACATGTATCTGAGTTTCCTATCAATACAATTCTAGCATGGATAATAAACGATTATCATGAACAATGAAATATAATATAATAATAACTAATTTATTATTGCCTCTAGGGCATATTTCCAACAGTCTCCCACTTGCACTAGAGGTGCTAGGCTTAGGATTGGGTCTTGTCCATCACATCATTCTCCTAATGATGTGATCCCGTTATCAACGACATCCAATGTCCATGGTCAGGAAACCGTAACCATCTATTGATCAACGAGCTAGTCAACTAGAGGCTTACTAGGGACATGGTGTTGTCTATGTATCCACACATGTAATCTGAGTTTCCTATCAATACAATTCTAGCATGGATAATAAACGATTATCATGAACAATGAAATATAATATAATAATAACTAATTTATTATTGCCTCTAGGGCATATTTCCAACAGTCTCCCACTTGCACTAGAGTCAATAATCTAGTTCACATCGCCATGTGATTAACACTCACAGGTCACATCGCCCTGTGACCAACATCCAAAGAGTTTACTAGAGTCAATAATCTAGTTCACATCACTATGTGATTAACACTCAATGAGTTCTGGGTTTGATCATGTTATGCTTGTGAGAGAGGTTGTAGTCAACGGGTCTGTAATATTTAGATTCCTATGTATTTCGCAAAACTTTATGTCATATCGTAGATGCTGCTACCACGTTCCACTTGGAGCTATTCCAAATTGTTGCTCCACTATACGTGTCCGGTATCTCTACTCAGAGTTATCCGGATAGGTGTTAAGCTTGCATCGATGTAACTCCTTACGTCGAACTCTTTATCACCTCCATAACCGAGAAACATTTCCTTATTCCTCTAAGGATAATTTTGACCGCTATCTGGTGATCCACTCCTAGATCACCTTTGCACCCTCTTGCCAGACATGTGGCAAGGCACACATCAGGTGCGGTACTCAGCATGGCATACCGTATAGAGCCTATGACAAAAGCATAGCGAACGACCTTCGTCCTTCCTCTTTCTTCTGCCGTGGTCAAGCTTTGAGTCTTACTCAACTTCACACCTTTCAACTCAGGTAAGAATCCCTTCTTTGACTGATCTATTTTGAACTCCTTCAAAATCATGTCAAGGTGTGCGTTCTTTGAAAGTATCATCACGCGTCTTGATCTATCTCTATAGATCTTGATGCCCAATATGTAAGCAGCTTTATCCAGGTCTTCCTTTGAAAAACACTCTTCAAACAACCGTTTATGCTTTCCAGAAATTCTACATTATTTCGGATCAACAATATGTCATCCACATATACTTATCAGAAATGTTGTAGTGCTCCCACTCACTTTCTTGTAAATACAAGTTTCTAGCAAACATTGTATAAACCTAAAAGCTTTGATCACTCCATCAAAGCATATATTCTGACTCCGAGATGCTTGCTCTAGTCCATAGAAGGGTCGCTGGAGCCAGCATACCTTTTAGCATCCTTAGGATCGACAAAACTTTGATTGTATCACATACAACTCTTTCTTACGAAAACTGGTAAGAAAACTTGTTTTTGACATCCATCTGTCAGATTTCATAATCAAAAAATACAGCTAATACTAACATGATTCCGATAGACTTAAGCATTGCTACGGGTGAGAAATTCTCATCATAGTCAACTCCTTGAACTTGTAAAAAGACTCTTTCCCACAAGTCGAGCTTCATAAACGGTAACATTACCGCCCACGTCTGTCTTCTTCTTAAAGATCCATTTATCTCAATGGCTTGCCGATCATCGGGCAAGTCCACCAAAGTCCATACTTTGTTCTGATACATGGATCCTATCTCGAATTTCATGGCTTCTAACCATTTGTCGGAATATGGGCCCACCATCGCTTCTCCATAGCTCGTAGGTTCATTGTTGTCTAACAACATGATATCTAAGACAGGATTACCGTACCACTCAGGAGTAGTACATATCCTTGTCGACCTACGAGGTTCGACAGCAACTTGATCCGAAGCTTCATGATCACTATCATTAACTTCCTATTCAACAGACGTAGGCGCCACAGAAAACATCTTTCTGTGTTGCATCACTCTCTAGTTGAAGTAAAGGTTCGACAACCTCATGAAGTTCAATCTTCCTCCCACTCAATTCTTTCGAGAGAAACTCCTTCTCGAGAAAGGACCCATTCTTAGCGACAAACAATTTGCCCTCGGATCTGAGATAGAAGGTATACCCAACTATCACCTTTGGGTATCCTATGAAGATGTGTTTATCCGCTTTTGGGTTCGAGCTTCTCCGGCTGAAGCCTTAAGCATCGCAGCCCCAAACATTAAGAAACGACAACTTTGGTTTCTTGCCAAACCATATTCATACGACGTCGTCTCAACGGACTTAGATGGTGTCCTATCTAAAGTGAATGCAGCTGTCTCTAACGCATATCCTCAAAATGAAAACGGTAGATCGGTAAGAGACATCATAGATCGCACCATATCTCATAAGGTTCGATTACGACGTCCGGACACACCATTACCCTGTGGTGTTCCAGGTGGCTTCAACTGTGAAACAATTCCACAATTTCTTAAGTGATTGCCAAACTCATAACTCAGAAATTCTCATCGATCAGATCGTAGGAATTTGATCTTCTTGTTATGACGGTTCTTAACTTCACTCTGAAATCGCTTGAACTTTTCAAATGTTTCAGACTTGTGCTTCATTAAGTAAATATACCTATATCTACTCAAATCGTCAGTGAAGATGAGAAAATAATGATATCCACCGCACGCTTCAATTCTTCATTGGATCACACGCATCAGCATGTATGATTTCCAACAAGTCACTTCCCCGTTTCATTGTACCTGAAAACGGGGTCTTAGTCATCCTGCCCATGAGGCATGGCTCGCATGTGTCAAGCGGTTCAAAATCAAGTGACTCCAAACATCCATCGACACGGAGTTTCTTCATGCATCTTACGCCAATATGACCTAAGCGGCAGTGCCACAAGAAAGTGGTACTATCTACATCTTTTTGCGTGAACATGTGTATTAGCACGACCGAGATTCACTGAACCATTCACATAGGGTGCATGACCATGAAAGGTATTATTCATGTAAACGGAATAACCATTATTCTCTAACTTAAATGAATAACTGTATTGCAATGAACATGATCTAATCATATTCATGCTCAATGTAGACACCTGATAACATTTATCTAGGTTCAATACTAATCCCGAAGGCAGATGGAGCGTGCGATGGTGATCTCATCATCTTTGGAAACACTTCCAACACACATCATCACCTCGCCCTTAGCCAGTCTCCGTTTAGTCCTTAGCTTTTTGCTTCAAGTCACCAATAATAGCAACTGAACCGGTATCCAATACCCAGGTGCTACCAGGAGTACTAGTGAGGTACACATTAATAACACGTATATACTTTGTTGAAGTTGCCAGCCTTCTTATCTACCATGCATTTGGGGTAATTCCGCTACCAGTGACTATTCCCTTTACAATAGAAGCACTTAGTCTCGGGTTTGGGTTCAACCTTGGGTTCCTTCACTGGAGCGGCAACTGGTTTGCCATCTATGAAGTTTCCCTTCTAGCCCTTGCCCTTCTTGAAACCAGTGGTCTTGTTAAACCATCAACACTTGATGCTCCTTCTTGATTTCTACCTTTTGCGGTCTTAAGCACCGCGAACAGCTCCGGGATCAACTCCATCCCTTGCACGCCATAGTTCATCACAAAGATCTAGTAGCTTAGTGATAGTGGCTAGAGAACTCTATCAATCATTATCTTATCTAGAAGTTTAACTCCCACTTGATTTAAGTGATTGTAGCACCCAGACATTCTGAGCACATGCTCACTAGCTGAGCTATTCTCCTCCATCTTGTTGGCAAAAGAACTTGTCAGAGGTCTCATACCTCTCAACACGGGGCATGAGCCTGAAATCCCAATTTCAGCTCTTGGAACATCTCATATGTCTTATGGCGTTCAAAATGTCATTGGAATCCCGATTCTAAGCCGTAAAGTATGGTGCACTAAACTATCAAGTAGTCATCAGGATGTGTCTGTCAGGTGTTCACAATATCCACAGACGATGCTGTAGGGGTTTGCACGTCGAGCGGTGCATCAAAGACGTAAGCCTTCTGTGTAGCAGTGAGGACACTCCTCGGACTGCGGACCCAGTCCGCATCATTGCTTACCATATCTTTCAACTTAGTCTTTCTCTAGGAACGTATTGAAACAGGGAACTACAACATGAGCTATTTATCTACAACATATTTGCAAAGACAATTTAGACTATGTTCATGATAATTAAGTTCATCTAATCAAATTATTTAATGAACTCCCACTCAGATAGACATCCCTCTAGTCATCTAAGTGATACATGATCGGAGTCAACTAGGCCGTGTCCGATCATCACGTGAGACGGACTAGTCATCATCGGTGAACATCTTCATGTTGATCGTATCTTCTATACGACTCATGTTTGACCTTTCGGTCTTCCGTGTTTCGAGGCCATGTCTGTACATGCTAGGCCCGTCAAGTCAACCTAAGTGTATTGCGTGTGCAAATCTGGCTTACACCCGTTGTATTCGAACGTTAGAATCTATCACACCCGATCATCACGTGGTGCTTCGAAACAACGAACCTTCGCAACGGTGCACAGTTAGGGGGAACACTTTCTTGAAATTATTGCGAGGGAACATCTTATTTAAGCTACCGTCGTTCTAAGCAAATAAGATGTAAAACATGATAAACATCACATGCAATCAAATAGTGACATGATATGGCCAATATCATTTTGCTCCTTTTGATCTCCATCTTCGGGGCACCATGATCATCATCGTCACCGGCATGACACCATGATCTCCATCATCATGATCTCCATCATCGTGTCTTCATGAAGTCATCTCGTGAACTATTACTTTTACTACTATGGCTAACGGTTTAGCAATAAAGTAAAGTAATTACATGACGTTTAAGTTGACACGCAGGTCATAAATAAATTAAGACAACTCCTATGGCTCCTGCCGGTTGTCATACTCATCGACATGCAAGTCGTGATTCCTATTACAAGAACATGATCAATCTCATACATCACATATATCATTCATCACATCCTTTTGGCCATATCACATCACAAGGCATATGCTGCAAAAACAAGTTAGACGTCCTCTAATTGTTGTTGCAAATTTTTACGTGGCTGCTATAGGTTTCTAGCAAGAACGTTTCTTACCTACGCCCAAACCACAACGTGATATGCCAATTTCTATTTACCCTTCATAAGGACCCTTTTCATCAAATCCGATCCGACTAAAGTGGGAGAGACAGACACCCGCTAGCCGCCTTACGCAACTAGTGCATGTCAGTCGGTGGAACCTGTCTCACGTAAGAGTACGTGTAAGGTCGGTCCGGGCCGCTTCATCTCACGATGCCGCCGAATCAAGATAAGACTAGTAACGGCAAGTAAATTGACAAAATCGACGCCCACAACAACTTGTGTTCTACTCGTGCATAGAAACTACGCATAGACCTAGCTCTGATACCACTGTTGGGGATCGTAGCAGAAATTTAAAATTTTCTACGCATCACCAAGATCAATCTATGGAGTAATCTAGCAACGAGGGGAAGGGGAGTGCATCTACATACCCTTGTAGATCGCTAAGCGGAAGCGTTGCAAGAACGCGGATGAAGGAGTCGTACTTGCAGCAATTCAGATCGCGATTGATTCCGATCTAAGCGCCGAACAACGGCGCCTCCGCGTTCAACACACGTGCAGCCCGGTGACGTCTCCCACGCCTTGATCCAGCAAGAGGAGAAGGAGAGGTTGGGGAAGACTCCATCCAGCAGCAGCACGACGGTGTGGTGGTGAAGGAGGAGCGTGGCAATCCTGCAGGGCTTCGCCAAGCACCGCGGGAGAGGAGGAGGACTTGGGAGAGGGGGAGGGCTCCACCAGAACTTGGGTGCGGCTGCCCTCCCACCCCCCACATATATATAGGGGCAAGGGAGAGGGGGCCGGCCCCCTCAGATCCAATCTGAGGAGGGGGCGGCGGCCAGGGGGTTTGCCTTGCCCCCCAAGGCAAGGGGGCGCCCCCCTTTAGGGTTCCCCCAAACCCTAGCATCATCGAACCTTAAGTGTGTAGACCCTACGGGCTCGGGAGTCATGCAGACATGGCCGAGACAAGTCTCCGGTCAATAACCAACAGCGGGATCTGGATACCCATGTTGGCTCTCACATGCTCCACGATGATCTCATCGGATGAACTACGATGTCAAGGATTCAATCAATCCCGTATGCAATTCCCTTTATCTATCGGTATGATACTTGCCCAAGATTCGATCGTCGGTATCCCGATACCTTGTTCAATTTCGTTATCGGCAAGTCTCTTTACTCGTTCCGTAACACATCATCCCGTGATCAACTCCTTGGTCACATTGTGCACATTATGATGATGTCCTACCGAGTGGGCCCAGAGATACCTCTCCGTTACACGGAGTGACAAATCCCAGTCTCGATTCGTGCCAACCCAACAAACACTTTCGGAGATACCCGTAGTGCACCTTTATAGCCACCCAGTTACGTTGTGACGTTTAGCACACCCAAAGCACTCCTACGGTATCCGGGAGTTGCACAATCTCATGGTCTAAGGAAATGATACTTGACATTAGAAAAGCTTTAGCATACGAACTACACGATCCTGTGCTAGGCTTAGGATTGGGTCTTGTCCATCACATCATTCTCCTAATGATGTGATCCCGTTATCAACGACATCCAATGTCCATGGTCAGGAAACCATAACCATCTATTGATCAACGAGGTAGTCAACTAGAGGCTTACTAGGGACATGGTGTTGTCTATGTACCCACACATGTATCTGAGTTTCCTATAAATACAATTCTAGAATGGATAATAAACGATTATCATGAACAATGAAATATAATATAATAATAACTAATTTATTATTTCCTCTAGGGCATATTTCCAACACCGTAATCCATCAAATCCTTACCCAAAACTTGAAAACTTCACAACACAAAACTTAAAGTAGAAAATCTTGTGAGCTCCATAAGCGAAAGAAAAAAAAGACCACTTCAAGGTACTGTAATGAACTCATTCTTTATTTATATTGGTGTTAAACCTACTGTATTCCAACTTCTCTATGGTTTATAAACTATTTTACTAGCCATAGATTCTTCAAAATAAGCAAACAACACACGAAAAACAGAATCTGTCAAAAACAGAACAGTCTGTAGTAATCTGTAGCTAGCGCAAGATCTGGAACCCAAAAAATTCTAAAATAAATTGCTGGACGTGAGGAATTTATCTATTAATAATCTTCAAAAAGAATTAACTAGTAGCACTTTCCAAATAAAAATGGCAGCAGTTCTCGTGAGCGCTAAAGTTTCTGTTTTTTTACAGCAAGATTAACAAGACTTTTCCCAAGTCTTCCCAACGGTTCTACTTAGCACAAACACTAATTAAATACAAAAAACACAACCAAAACAGAGGCTAGATAAATTATTTATTACTAAACAGGAGCAAAAGGCAATAAATAAAAATAAAATTGGGTTGTCTCCCAACAAGCGCTATCGTTTAACGCCCCTAGCTAGGCATAAGAAGCAAGGATAGATCTAGGTATTGCCATCTTTGGTAGATAATTCTTCAACAAGTCATCTACCATCTTTAGGAATTTCTTTCTTTTTATTGATTATCAAACTTTTAGGCACAAGATCAAAAATTTCATTTGTAACAAATGGTTCCTTAATGATAGCAAAAAGATTGAGATCAATACTTATAGATCTAAGATCCGCAGTTTCCTTACTAGAAGATTCACCCTTATTTTTAGGAACATACATAAGCTTGGCAATATTAGTGGGGGGACTTGGAATATTCTTTACGGAAGAAAAAGCGGTTCCCAAGTTGGTAATAATACCCTCAAGTCTATCGATTCTAGTGGAATCCTGATTTATTTTCTCATTAACTATAGGTTCCTTTTCTTTAATATTTTTCAAAGTGACTCCTACTTTAGATCCATATTGAGTGATTCGATTGTGGATCTTTTTATCCAAAATTTCAATTAACTCTACAGTAGCAACCTTATTCTCAATAATTTCAAGTCTTTGCATTACATGCTCCAAAGTTAACATAGTTCCATTAACCAAAAGACGTGGTGAGCCAAACAAATCTATCATAGCATTATAAGAATCAAAAGTATGGCTACCTAAGAAGTTCCCTCCGGTAATGGTATCAAGGATATATCTGTACCAAGGAGTAGCGCCTACATAAAAATTGCGAAGAAGAACGGAAGTAGATTGCTTCCTGGTAGATTTATTTTGAGCATTGCAAATTCTATACCAAGCATCTTTTAGATTTTCTCCCTCCCTTTGCTTAAATTTATAACTTCATTCTCGGGAGACAACGGAGAAGAAAAGGGACTAGCCATAACGACAAGCAAACGAAAAAGAGGCGAGCGGAAAAGAGAGGGAGGATAGAGAGAGAGAGGGCGAATAAAACGGCAAGGGTGAAGTGGGGGAGAGGAAAACGAGAGGAAAATGGCAAATAATGTAATGCGGGAGATAAGGGTTTGTGATGGGTACTTGGTATGTTGACTTTTGCGTAGACCTCCCCGGCAACGGCGCCAGAAATCCTTCTTACTACCTCTTGAGCACTGCGTTGGTTTTCCCTTGAAGAGGAAAGGGTGATGCAACAAAGTAGCGTAAGTATTTCCCTCAGTTTTTGAGAACCAAGGTATCAATCCAGTAGGAGGCTACGCGCCAGTCCCTCGCACCTATAGAAAACAAATAAATCCTCGCAACCAACGCCATAAGGAGTTTTCAATCCCTACACGGTCACTTACGAGAGTGAGATCTGATAGATATGATAAGATAATATTTTTGGTATTTTTATGATAAAGATGCAAAGTAAAATAAAAGTAATGAAAATAACTAAGTGTTGGAAGATTAATATGATGGAAGATAGACCCGGGGCCATAGGTTTCACTAGTGGCTTCTCTCAAGAGCGTAAGTATTTTACGGTGGGTGAACAAATTACTGTTGAGCAATTGACAGAATTGATCATAGTTATGAGAATATCTAGGTATGATCATGTATATAGGCATCACGTCCGAGACAAGTAGACCGACTCCTGCCTGCATCTACTACTATTACTCCACACATCGACTGCTATCCAGCATACATCTAGAGTATTAAGTTCATAAGAACAGAGTAACGCCTTAAGCAAGATGACATGATGTAGAGGGATAACTTCATGCAATATGATAAAAACCCCATCTTGTTATCCTCGATGGCAACAATACAATACGTGCCTTGTTGCCCCTACTGTCACTGGGAAAGGACACAACAAGATTGAACCCAAAGCTAAGCACTTCTCCCATTGCAAGAAAGATCAATCTAGTAGGCCAAACCAAACTGATAATTCGAAGAGACTTGCAAAGATAACCAATCATACATAAAAGAATTCAGAGAAGATTCAAATATTGTTCATAGATAAACTTGATCATAAACCCACAATTCATCGGTCTCAACAAACACACCGCAAAAGAAGATTACATCGAATAGATCTCCACAAGAGAGGGGGAGAACTTTGTATTGAGATCCAAAAAGAGAGAAGAAGCCATCTAGCTAATAACTATGGACCCGAAGGTCTGAGGTAAACTACTCACACTTCATCGGAAGGGCTATGGTATTGATGTAGAAGCCCTCCGTGATCGATGCCCCCTCCGGCGGAGCTCCGGAACAGGCCCCAAGATGGGATCTCGTGGATACAGAAAGTTACGGCGGTGGAATTAGGATTTTGGCTCCGTATCTGATCGTTTGGGGGTACGTAGGTATATATAGGAGGAAGAAATACGTCGGCGGAGCAACAGGGGGCCCACGAGGGTGGAGGGCGCGGGGGGGGGGGGGTAGGCGCGCCCCCTACCTCGTGGCCTCCTTGTTGGTTGCTTGACGTAGGGTCCAAGTTTCCTGGATCTTGTTCGTTCCAAAAATCACGTTCCCGAAGGTTTCATTCCGTTTGGACTCCGTTTGATATTCCTTTTCTTCGAAACCCTAAAATAAACAAAAAAACAACAATTCTGGGCTGGGCCTTCGGTTAATAGGTTAGTCCCAAAAATAATATAAAAGTGGATAATAAAGTCCAATAATATCCAAAACATAAGATAATATAGTATGGAGCAATCAAAAAATAGATACGTTGGAGAAGCTTTTATCTCATTGGACAAATTAGGGGCATCATATGTAGACAATCAAATGGTTGATGTTGTTCGGATCCACCTCATTTAATATTAGGTATTAAAGGGAGATGCAATGTTTTGATGAACCTTTTCCGTGGTGTGATTTTATGTTATATGCTAATCAGCCAACACATATATACATGTGGGGAAGCTTCTTATGCTGATGGTCGTATATACTATATTGGTCATAGTGTGTCGCATGTTGGCGCTTCATTTTTGCCCAATTGGTGAGAGGGGGCATGGGACTGGTGGATTTTATAGGCTGGTTTTGTCACTGACTGATTGGAGAAATGGTTGATCTAGTAAAAATTATGAACCAAATGTAAAATTGAACACCTCGATCAAATGAAAGAGTTACCTGAGAAATTGTTGACCGCATCAAAATCATAAACCAAATCTAAAATTAAACACCTCAACTGAGTGAGAGAGCTTCAAAATTAGGGAGCATAATGAATTTAAAGATTCCAACTATATTAAAGATATCATGTTGTAAAGAAATATCAATCATGTTGGGACAAATTTAACAAACACTGCAAATAAGTCAGAATTCAAGATCTAGAAATTGTAAGATAAAAGTTTATAGGCTTTATATATTGCTCATGTATCTCAACGTCATATTCTATTTCCCGTATTTTTCTTTCCCCTCTCACAAGGAGACTAGGGAAAGCCTTTCTCCCCTCGATCTCCATCGGCAAGCCTGTGGATTCGTCTGCCGCTCAGGCACTCGGTGGCCGGGGGGCGGGGGGGGGGGATTTCTTGTGCCTCGTCTCTAGCTAGTATTTTTTTAACACAGTACAAACGCAAACGCTCATACATACACGCATACACTCACCCCTATGAACGCACGCACGCACACCCTACCCTTATGAGCACCTCCGAGAGACTGAGCCGACATAAAATTTTGAGATTTACGAAGTCACCATAGGCACCTCGTCGTCGACGGGAATGTCTCCTCCCACTGAAAGCACATCGTCGGAACTTATGAAATAAATCCAGGAATAATGCGAGCACCAGGACTTGAACCCTGATGGGCTGGGGATACCAATGTCCCTCTAACCATCCAACCACAGGTTGGTTCGCTCGTCTCTAGCTAGTAGATAGATAGGGTTTTAGTTCTCGTAGGGAAGATGTTTGGACGAATGGTAGCGCTTATTTGCATGGCTCCTTTTTAAATTAAAATGGGAAATACTATAAATCACCTCGTGGATCATAGCCCTGCGTCCGCCGACTTCTTTGCATGCCACGTGCCCCATGGCTACCACCACTAGTTTTTGCAACTAGCATGTTGTTGCAATCTCTCTCATCACAACAATGTCTTTATTGCAGGATCTGGATCTTGAGAGAAGTCAATTCTCGTGCTTCTCCCAAGCTCCCATCGAGTTCCGCCTCCCCACGTTGCTCCGACTGCCCCGAGCTGTTGTCGAGTCACCGCCTTCCTGCGTTGCTCCGACTACCCTGAGCTCCCGTCGAGTCGCCACCTTGCTGCGTTGCTCTGAATACCGCCACTTGTGCTCGCCATCGACTAGCATGCCAGGCGAGCTGCACGATGTTGCAAGGCGTGCAACCAAAGAGATCGAGCTCTCCCGTCAAGCTGTCGCCTCCCCGTGTTGCTTCGACTGCCGCCATCAACACTTCGTGCTGGCAAGCACGCCGACGAGCTTCTCCGATGAGCTGCACACAACCACCACTGGAATGTTTTCTGCAACACATTCTATGTTGCAAAAGGTTTTTTTTGGTAACACGGGTTCTGTTGCAAAAATAGGTAGAAAACGATCAATAACGTTTTCTGCAACACATCGTCTGTTGCAATTTTTTTTGCAACATTACCTTTGCTGCGAAGATTTTTCAGAAGAAAAATAAACGCTTCGAGGTGATTGCAACAAGTACCAAAGGCCTTTTGCAACACTAGTCTTGTTGCAAAGTGTGCTCATCCGATGGTCAGCGAGGCGGCGGATATTTTCTAATTATCCGCCGATCGACGCGTAGCGTCCCCCATTAAAAATGGCCCAAAAAGCCTATAAGGTCTAAAAAGAACCCTGCCATGTGGGCCAAATGTGTCGGTGAGCCGACACGTTTACCTGTAGTGCCTCCATCAGCAGGATTCATGAAAATCCATGTGGATGCCAGTATTGCTAAAAATCAAGATAAGGGAGCTGCAGCAGCCATTTGCAGGGATGAAGATGGCAACTTCATGGGAGGTTCTTAGTGATACATGGAGTCAGTGATGATGCAACAATGGAAGCCATTGCTTGTCGTGAAGCCCTCTCATTAGCCGAGGAGTTGATGATACAAAGCTTCGTGGTAGCTTCGGAATCGAAGCAAATTGTGAATGGCATTCAGAAGGAGACAAACGGTACCTACGACAAGATCATTGCTGAGATTAAGAATAGGGCTCAAATGTTTAATTGTAGTTTTACCTTTGAAGGCCGAGCTGCGAACAGCGACGCCGATAGGTTAGCCAAGTTTTCCATTTCTCTTGGTCAGGGGAGGCACATGTGGATGATCCAACTCCATGATCTTTTTGTAATACCACTTCGAGTGGACGATAAGCAATAAAACTTGGTTATACCCTAAAAAAACCAGTAGTGCCTGGGCCTGGGAGAGAGGTACGCGGGGGCAGGCACACGATCCATATACAAAGTTCTGTCGTGGGCCGTGTTGTGCCCTGTCTGCTCGCAACCGCCTCCTCATGGAAAAACAAAAAGTTCGCAACCGCCTCGGTGCCACTTCTCGCTCCTTTCCGGCCACGCCACGCCACGCAGACGCGATCACAGCCTCCCCGCACCACCGATACCTAGCGCCGCCTCGTCCCCCGCCGTCGACGCGCCTCCGCGAGACGGGACCCCGCCATGCCGATCTCATCCTCCCTCTCCGCGCGCCTCGGCCCCGGTCCCGCTCCCGCGCCCGCACAGTGGGGCCCTTACGCCCGCCCCTCCGAACCCCGCAGGACCGGCGCCGGAAGCGGCTGCGCCAAGGCCTCCCGCCCGCCCCTCCGCCTCGAACCCGCGACGGAGAGACTCCTCGGGCCCGCGCGGAGGGCTGAATCCCGCGGATCGAGTCGCGGCGCCGCAGCCCCTACACCTGCACGACGGCGGCTTGGAGACCTGAAGAAGTCGGACCCGAAGACTGATCCCAAGCCGGCGGGGACGAATCCAGAGCCGATCCAGGAGCCGCGCGTCGAGGAGAGCCGTGGCTGCGGCGGTTTCGCTTTCCTCTGCGCCCTCGCTGGACACGAGGAGGTGCGTGACTGTTTCCCTGCCCCACTTCGAAATCGAGTATCGTAACGCTGCGCTATTCCGATTGGATACTCAGATACTTGTGCGTCAAATTAGCAAACCCGTATTTACTTTGTAATTGCTTGGATAATTAGTAACCCCGTTGTTACTTTGTAATTGCAAATAATAAGTAATTGTTTGTATAATTAGCAAGCCCGTTGTTACTTTGTATAACTGTTAAGAATCTGCTTTGCTGCGAGTAATTGTGTAATGCTATGGGCTCTTACGGCTTTTATCGGATGCTGCAGGCTATTACTGGAATCTCTATGCCGATGGGGTCCGACAAGCTCTACTCTGGCAGTGCCGATGGCTCTGTTCGCGTATGGGATGGCAACTCTGGCAAGGTAGCTGGGCTATCCGCTCTTGGGATTCCCCTCAGACTTTTTATGCTCAGTTCACCTTTGGGGTCGTGTCTGCGATGGTTCCTGCATTGCCTCTGGTGGTTGCTTTCTGCTGCCTGATCAATTGGGGAGTAACTCTGGTTGTTTGAGGTGATCGATGTGCCAAATAGTGCATCGCCTATGATGGTTGATGTGTGCTGACTGCTTGATCAACTGGGGAGCTCCTCCCATTCCTCAGTGCGTCTGATGTACCAGTTGATTCAGATCAGGTTGTCATTTGGCACGCCTGGGGTTGACAACATGTCAGATTGATTTGCCTTGGAGGCTTTTTGCCTGTTTGTGGTAATCAGTGTCCACCGGATCACTCTCAGGAGGTGATCAGGCTGGTTGACTGACAAGCAAAGCTCTCCGGGGTTAAAGTTGTACTCCCATTTCCAGATGGCCATGTGTTTAATAGCAAGAAAGAAAAAGAGTAAAAAAAAAGAAATGAAAAGAGAGATGAGCTTTAAGAAGAGAAGGTTCTTCAAGAAAAAGGAGAAACTTAAAAGATTGCTGTGTAGTAGAGAAAAAAAAAGAGAGAGTTTCTAATCTACTATGTTGCCCTTTCTATTCTTAATGTTTCTGCAATAGTGCGTTGATGTCATCAAGATGGGAGGGAAGATTGGCTGTATGATCACACATGACAAGTGGGTATTTATTGGAATCCCAAAATCCGTGGAGGTATTCTCAATTTTACTATGAGTGCAAGTCAATTTTATGCTATATATTGAAGCGCTATCGGGTATTGAACTATTGTTCTTCGTTGTTCCGATGGCTTCTAGGCATGGAACACACAGACAGGGATGAAGCTAAGTCTTCAGGGACCTTCTGGGCTTGTTTGTTCCATGACTATCAAGGATGAGATGCTGTTTGCTGGCACGGCGGATGGACGCATCATGGCTTGGAAATTTCCTGCTAAGGAGATCAACTCGGAACCGGTGTCAATCCTCGCTGGCCATGACCGTCATGTGATTACACTTGCTGTCTCCGCAACAAGGCTTTACTCTGGCTCACTTGACAAGACAATCAGAGTACGAAAATGCTGTAGACCTGCTGATTTCTGTTGGCTACTAAACATTATGTTTGTGTCTGATATATTCTTTGTATTTATCAGGTATGGGACCTTAAAAATCTTCAGTGTGTCCAAACACTCTCTGAGCATAAAGCTTCTGTTACTTCTGTGCTTTGTTGGGATCAGAAGTTACTATCTTGCTCTCTGGACAAGACTGTAAATGTCTGGGCTGCTTCAGATTCTGGAAACCTTCAACTCATGCATACCCATTCCGAGGAGCATGTAAGTTCTGCAGACTTAATTTACATGGATATTTCCATCAGCGTTATTTTCTGAAAACTTCATTGAAAATTCGAACATGGAAGCTTATATTAGCTGCAACTTTGTGTCTTTATCAGTGGTAGTATGATATTGTCCTTGTCCTTAACTAGTCTGATTGAACAGTGTAAACTGTATGTGTTGAATATTTATGGCTAATGTATTTCTTCATGTGCAGTAACAGAAATGATATTAAGGCTAATTTTAGTAGTACGCTAGGTAAATATTTCGTGGTGAATGAGTCGGCTAATCTTTAGCCAGAGAATATGCACGATTATGTGTAAAATAATGGGTGTAGCTAGGTCTCAGTCGATTGAGATATAATCAAGTCTCAGTTAAGTGACATAACATGCAAGAGAGAAAAAGAAAAAACTGAAAATTAAAATTTGCACAGATCTTAATGTAGTATCTCATGGATATAGCATCGACTGAGACTTAGTAAGACTGTTACTGAATTGCACTTGCTACATATAACTATGTTGTCGTACTTTTGTTTTTCTTTATTTCATTTAATTTTTTGCTTGATATGTGCTAGTGGATCGAGCAGCTTCTATCTGTTCTCACTGATCCCACAATTCAACCTAGTCACAATTACTTGTCTAAAATCCAGTGGAAGATCTTTGCAGCTACTTGATATGTGTTACTGGATTAAGCAGCTTCTATCTGTTCTCAAGTGATCCCACAATTCCACTGTAGTCGCAGTTTTAATCAAATGGAAGATTTTTCTCATAGTTATTATCGCTGGATCAATCTTCTGGTGTTATTGCTGTCGGTGCATGAAGGTCTCCATTTCTGGAAGTTGTGACTCCATCTGCATTCGGTCAAGCATTATAGTTCGCACAGTATGGCCTTTGTTACATGCCTGGCACGTAGTAGGTGTTCTTCCTAGTATGCTGCGAATTTATCTTGTGCTATCGAGCAGGAGATAAAGGGTTTGAGCCTAATAGAAGCTCTCTTTCTTGGGAACTTTAGATGGCTGCTATCAGTCTGCTGAGCTCATCTGTTTCCCTGAAGAGTTACGATGGGAGTATCAAATAGACATGTATCAGCAACGTCATCAGTCTGCTGAGCTAATCTGTTTCCCTGACTGAAGAGTTAGTATGGGAGTATCAAATAAAAGTGTATCGGCAACGTCAGAATGGTTAGGAACCTTCATACAACAGTTACTAGAGGCAACACCAGAGCAATTCATTCTTCGAAAGCCTGAATATCGCTGTTGATATTTTTATATATTGTCCGGTTGTTGGCTTTCTCAATATTTCCCTTCCTGGAAGCATGTTTCTCAGTGTACGTTTGTAAGCTCTGTTGAGATGTATCGCATGATGCTAGTGCCCTTGATAGACTTTCTGCTTTGCTCTGGTTCTTGGGCAATGGTTTGTTTCTCAACTTCCTTCCCAACAGTTTGCCCTTTTGTGTGTGTTGCTAAAAACCTGCATCCACCCTGTGTTGCAGGGAGTACGCACCCTCTTTGGCATGCATCGTCCGGGAAAGACGCCGGTTCTGCTCTGCTCCCTCCACAAGAGCAACTGCGTCCGCATGTTGGGCCTGCCATCGTGAGTGCCATTCAGAGCACGCTGTCAGTTGTCTCTGCTTCCTCCTTACCAGTAACCTACAATTATTACTGGTTCCCGTCTTTCAGGTTCGAGGATATTGGCACGCTCTCCTCCAAAACAGAAGTGAAGACCATCGAACTCGCCCAGGGGCCATCGAGGCTTCTCTTGACTGGAGATGGCGCGGGCGAGCTGAAGGTGTGGACGTGGGCGCCCCAGGACGAGGAGTCCCCCAGCACCGGCGCTGCCATAAACGTCAGCTAGACATGCATAGTCGATCATGGCATCATGCTCATGCATGCGCTGAGCTGAGCTAGCTCCACCGCTGTAATGTCTGTAAATTATTATGCCATCCAAGTAAAATAACAAGTCGTCATTTCCCAAAGCCTGACGAGGAGTAATCCATCGGTCCATTTCCCAACGCCGCGCCATAAACTACTCCGGCCCGCTTGAGTTGCGTGCCACCCATGACGTCAAGCTATATATGGTAGCATGGTGTGGCGTCCAAACAAGCGATTGCTCCATTTAAGTACAAGAAAACAACGGTATGGCAAGCATCTACACTGCTTTACAAAGAGGCCTGAACCATGCTCGCCCTGAAGCATCGCTGCCTAACAATTCTAGTTCGTGCGATCCAATGATAGGCTCTAGCATGGGCTCGCGTATGTGCCATGGTCACCGATGCTAATCTGTTAGTAGTATGACCGACCGCCTTTCATTCGGGTCAGCAGTGCTCTTTACCTTTGCTAGCTGGCTTCCTGAATCTACGTACACAACGTGGTTTAGTCAGCGGCCCGGTGCATGCATCCGGCAAGTGCTTGCGAAAACAAGCAAAAGTTCTGGCCGAACCGCTCTCTACTTATAGCGGCCGGCCAGTAGCTGGAGTTCCAGAGAACCTGAGCATGCACGCACCTCTCCCCCATTTACATGCCGATGCCGCGGTGCTCCACTGTTGACAAATTGGCCTGGCTGGGATAGTGGTGCTAGTAAACTCATTCGCACCGATGGTAACGTGTGGCTAATTCCCGGCCGACAGGGTTACATCTCCGTCGACTCAACTTAGCGCGGCGTCAAGCTGAGGCTGCAGTCTCAAGTTGTGTGCGATTTTAGCAGCAACCTACTTTTTTTCTTGTTTGAGTTGGAGGAGCTTTTCTTGCTATCGGCGTCAAATGATAGTTAACAGTGTGTTGGCCATTTGGCCTTGTATTTTAAGGAGATGCCAGTGCAGTTTTAGGAAGCACGTCTCAATCTGTGCTAAATCTCGAAGCAAAAGACAGTCGGAGCTTTCTTTTTTTCAGTAGAAACGAAACGTCCATTGCAAATGACGGTGCCCGGCCTTTTCAAGCAAACGAACGTGGCGTGAGTTGTCGCCTTGCCTGTTCTTTCCATCACAAGCCCACTTATTTTTCCATGAAACTTTCAATCTGTTCGTCGTGTCATGGCGGTACGAAAAACACAGAAATAACAAAAAAATACATTTATGTTTATGGATCATCTAGCGACGACTACAAACGCTGAAGCGAGTAGAAGGCGCGCCGCCGTCATCGCCTTCCCTCATCGGAGTCGGGCCAAACTTGTTGCAGTAGACAGTCGGAAGTTGTCGCGCTAATACCCCACATAACCATCGCATGAGAATAACAACCGTCGCCGATGAAAAGAAGTATGGATCGAAGAAACCAATCCGTAGATACACAAACAAAGATTTCATTTTCAAGAAGCCGCTACCGCCTCGTCTTCCCGAGGAGGACAAAAACCCTAAATGAACTCACAAAAACACGTAAAACGGAGTACGATCCCTCCCATCGGAAGGGCCAGGGTCCACAACGTCTCCATGGCCCTAGGTCCACCGGAGACGAGGCGGACTGGCAGCCGCGCCGGTGGGAGGCAGAGAAACCCTAAGCTTTTTTGTTGTTGCAGAGGAGGTCGTGGCTCACACGCCCACTTTTCTCTGCTACTTTGGTACACAGGAGGAACTATGCATTTTTTGTTGGCAAATTTTAACATGGTCTCTCTTGCCTTCTCTTTTCACATGTGAGGTAAACGTATATAATAGATCTAAGCTGTTGATTTCACTAAGTAGTGGGTGTAAGTAACTCTTACCTTCTCACCTCACATGGTCTCTCTTACCTCCTCTTTTCACATGAGAGGTAAGAGTATATATATAATTGGTGCGATGGCCTCATACATTTAGAAGTGGATTGTTTGGAGATGGTGAATATGTTAAAGAAGATGAAACAAGATCTTTCTGGACACATGACTATAGTGGAGGAGATCAAAGCTCTGTTGAGCACACGTGAGACTTGTATTACTCATGTAAAGCGAGACCAGAACTATATTAGTCACTTCTTAGCTAGTTATGCTAGGCGTAGCAATCGTACTGCAGTTTGGCTTTGTTCTGGCCCGGAAAACGTCGAGAACTTGTGTCTTGCTGATTGTACCCGTGGAGGTTGAGTAATATAAGTTTCATTCGCAACAAAAATATAATAGATCCGAGTTGTTGATTTTATTTAGTGTGTCTGAGTAACTCTTACCTTCTCAACTCATGGTCTCTCTACCTCCACTTTTCACATGAGAGGTAAGAGTATATAATACTTTCTCACTTCCCATGTGAAAAGATGAGGTGTGAAGGACCATGTTTAAATTGTTTGCGCTGTCGACTGAGATTTTGTAATAGCGAGCTTAGCCACCAGATTTGCCATGGGACTCATATTTTGTTTGATTATGTCCTTGCTTCATTCTTTTTGTTTTTCTATCGTGATAGGGATCTAACGGTTCAATGGTCAACTGGTATTTCATCCTAGTCCTTAATTCTATATCAAATCTTATTTCCAACCTTAGTTCTTAATTCTAAGTTAATTATTATTTCTAACACACATTTTCAAAACGATGTGCAATTTTAGATAAACTTTTTGCAAGGATGATATTTTAGATTTAGAGATGTGTTACATATTTCCTCGTGTAATAGTCGTCTTAAAATCAATTAAATGTTTGCATGGTGTCTTTTTTTAACCACAAACAGAGATATTTTAGCACACACCCTTACATCATGTTCGGTAAGAGTGTATCAACGACCGTTATGGTTAATATCGACTCCCCATTGTGCAAAAGTAATAAACTTAATAATACATTGCATCATTAAGGATGGTGTAACGCCCCGAGACCGATGTGCCAGGTGTCTTCCAGTTATTCGCTGTTGTTGCCTTGTCATTGCTTGCGTGTCATGCATTGCATATCATGTCATCATATGCATTTCATTTGCATACATGTTCGTCTCATGCATCCGAGCATTTTCCCCGTTGTCCGTTTTGCATTCCGGCGCTTCTATCTCCTCCGGTGGTCATTTCTACCTTCTTTTCGTGTGTGGGGGTTAAACATTTCCGGATTGGACCGGGACTTGTCATGCGGCCTTGGTTTACTACCGGTAGACCGTCTGTCAAGTTTCGTATCATTTAGACTTCGTTTGATACTCCAACGATTAACCGAGGAACCGAAAAGGCCTCGTGTGTGTTGCAGCCCAACACCCCTCCAAAGTGGCCCAAAACCCACCAAAACCTCCTCCATCATCTCGGTCGTTCGATCACGATCGCGTGGCCGCAAACCGTACCTCATTTAGACTCTCCTAGCTCCCTCTACCTATATATATGTGCTCCCCTCCCGAAAATCGCGGATGAAACCCTAGATCTCTCCTCTCCGCGCCGCCGGACGAAAATCAGCCCCGCCGGACATGTCCGCCGCCCCGCCGCCACGTCCCTCCGGCCAATCCGGAGGCGACACGTCGCCGCCGCCACCGCCCTCACCAACCGGCGAGCGCCACCTCAGCCGGCCGCCTCCCTCTCCACCGCGCGGCCCGCGGGCCCCAGATCCGGCCCGCGCGGGCCCGGTCGCCGCCGCCGCCGCCCGCAGGCGTGCCCGCACCCGCCGCCTCGCCTCTCGCCGGCGCGCCTCCCCGCCGTCGCACGCCGGCTCCGCCACGCATCGCCGACGCTCCGCCGCGTTCGCCCCCCCGCCGCCGCCTTGGGTCGCCAGGTCCGCCCCCGGTGCAACTCCGACGAGCTCCGTGTCATCCTCCACCGCGTCTCTGGCGAGGTTTTCCTCCAAGTCCGGCCATCTCCGTCGTCTCCAGCGAGGTCCCATGGATCGGGACCAGATCCACCACTCCCCCGATCCAAACGCGTCGCCCCGATCCGGATCCGTGCCGTCCCGCGTTGACTTTTCGCGGAGGTATAAATTTCACTAAGTCCCCGAGATTTCCTGTTTCAAATGCCCATGTTCATCATGTCGTAACTTTGCATCCATAGAACCGTTTTGGGCGTGTAGCATATCAAAATGTTCATCTCAGAGAGTACATCATTTCATCTCATTGCATCATTTTCATTTGAGCTCATCTTGATGCCCGAAATGCTGTTGGAAGAGTGCTATTTGAGTTAATTGTCAGATCTGCTGCACCAAATAGCTATTTGTCATTTTTGCCATGATTAATGTGTGCATGATATGCTCCTGAGCTTTACATGAGTTTTGTTATATGTTTTGCCATCTTTACAGAGGTGCTATCCATGTATTTTTGTGATATGTGTGGTGACTAGCACAAGCTTGCCAAGTGGTGCATTCGTTAATGCTGATTTCAGGGACTTAGCATTTCTCTAAGTCCTTGATCTGTTTTTATCAATATGTCATATGTTCATGTTGTTTCCTAGTGATCCGTGCCTCTTTTGAGGATGATTAGTAAGTATGATTTGCTAATCTTGTAGTGCTCTATCCATCCATGTCTTTGTTTGCAATTATGGAGCACCCTAGCTTGAGTCAATCGAGCTCTACTTTTGCTATTTCGTGAATCTGGGCAGATTGTTTACTTGTTAGCGATTTTGCCGAGGATATTGTAGCTGATCCGTGCATACTATGTTGTTGTTCTTGCCATTTCTAGCTTGTATAATGTGTATTCTTGATGGGTGTATGCTTAGATTGTCATGAATTGCTTTGTAGTGAGTGCATCGAGCTCGTAAACATGCCTACTTGATATCTGATTTGCATGTTCCAGTTTTTCACTAAGTCTGTGATCTGATTATGTTTTTGCCATGTTCACATGCTTGCAATTGTATTATCTGATCCCTTTTGGCTCAACGTCACTACGGGACTTTTGTTAAGCTCTTTGAGTAGCTTCATGCCATGCCTTTCTTTGCCATGTTAAGTTCCTGTAGCATATAGTTTTATTGCTCCAAAGTGTGCTACCTGATCTGAAATTTCAGGCTTGTGTTAATTTCACCAAGTCTGAAACCTGTTTCCCAGTTGCACTTTTGCCATGCTTGTTTGAACCTGTTAATGGATGAATTGGCCGTAGCTCAGTGTTCATCTTTTGTTAAGCATCATGAATGGATCCCTTGCATGTATTTTGTTGCCATGTTTGAGTGCTGTAGCATAATTATCTTGGTGCATTTAGATGGCTACTTGCTGTTTATCGCAGTCCGGTGCCATATTTGTTTTGCTTGCCATTTCCAAACCGTGCATCCAATTCCGGTGATCTTCATATCGATTTCAACCGAAATCACCTCACCTTTCCAGTGGCACTCTTGGATTTCCAAGTTGAGGCCAGGTTCCATCATTCCTTTGCAAATCATGCATATGCATCGCATACCGCATCCCGCATATCATATCATGTTCATGTGTTGGTTGTTCACTATGTTGTGTGCTTCTTTCCGGTGTTTGCTTCTTCGGATTGGTTCCGATACGTCGCGTTTGTAAGGACCCATTTGTCTACGTCCGTTTGCCTTCTTCATGGACTCGTTCTTCTTCCTTGCGGGATTTCAGGCAAGATGATCATACCCTCGAAATCACTTCTATCTTTGCTTGCTAGTTGCTCGCTCTTTTGCTATGCCTATGCTGCGATACCTACCACTTGCTTATCATGCCTCCCATATTGTTAAACCAAGCATCTAACCCACCTTGTCCTAGCAAACCGTTGTTTGGCTATGTTACCGCTTTGCTCAGCCCCTCTTATAGCGTTGTTAGTTGCAGGTGAAGATTGAAGTTTGTTCCTTATTGGAACATGTTTACTTGTTGGGATATCACAATATATCTTATTTAATTAATGCATCTATATACTTGGTAAAGGGTGGAAGGCTCGGCCTTATGCCTAGTGTTTTGTTCCACTCTTGCCGCCCTAGTTTCCGTCATATCGGTGTTATGTTCCCGGATTTTGCGTTCCTTACGCGGTTGGGTTATAATGGGAACCCCTTGACAGTTCAATTTGAATAAAAATCCTCCAGCAAGGCCCAACATTGGTTTTACCATTTGCCACCTAGCCTCTTTTTCCCTTGGGTTAGGCCATCCCAAGGGTCATCTTATTTTAACCCCCCGGGCCAGTGCTTGTCTAAGTGTTGGTCCGACCCAGAGCACCGTGCGGGGCCGTCCCTTGGCAACTTGGGTTACGTTGGCTCCCGTACGCTTAGCTTATCCGGTGTGCCCTGAGAACGAGATATGTGCAGCTCCTATCGGGATTGTCGGCACAGCGGGTGGTCTTGCTGGACTTGTTTTACCATTATCGAGGATGTCTTGTAACCGGGATTCTGAGTCTGATTGGGTCTTCCCGCTAGAAGGAATATCCTTCGTTGACCATGAGAGCTTGTGATGGGCTAAGTTGGGACACCCCTGCAGGGATCTGAACTTTCGAAAGCCATGCCCGCGGTTATGGGCAGATGGGGATTTGTTAACGTCCGGTTGTAGAAAACCTGAAGTTGACCTTAATTAAAATGCATCAACTGTTGGGTAACGTAGTAATTTCAAAATTTTCCTACGCACACGCAAGATCATGGTGATGCAAAGCAACGAGAGGGGAGAGTGTTGTCTACGTACCCACGCAGACCGACTGCGGAAGCGTTGACGCAACATAGAGGAAGTAGTCGTACGTCTTCACGATCCAACCGATCAAGCACCGAAACTACGGCACCTCCGAGTTCGAGCACACGTTCAGCTCGATGACGATCCCCGGACTCCGATCCAGCAAAGTGTCGGGGAAGAGTTCCGTCAGCACGACGGCGTGGTGACGATCTTGATGTTTTACAGCAGCAGGGCTTCGCCTAAACTCCGCTACAGTATTATCGAGGATTATGGTGGCTGGGGGCACCGCACACGGCTAAAGAATAGATCACGTGGATCAACTTGTGTGTTCTAGGGTGCCTCTACCTCAGTATATAAAGGACCAAAGGGGGGAGGCTGGCCGGCCACAAGGGGCGCGCCAGGAGAGTCCTACTCCCTCCGGGAGTAGGATTCCCCCCCCCCCAATCCTAGTTGGAATAGGATTCACGGAGGGGGAAAAGAGAGAGAGGGGGCCGGCCACCTCTCCTAGTCCTAATAGGACTAGGGGAAGGAGGAGGCGCGCAGCCCATGTAGGGATGCCTCTTCTCTTTTCCACTAAGGCCCATCATGGCCCATTTAGCTCCCGGGGGGTTCCGGTAACCTTCCCGGTACTCCGGTAAAATCCTGATTTCACCCGGAACACTTCCGATATCCAAACATAGGCTTTCAATATATCAATCTTTATGTCTCGACCATTTCGAGACTCCTCTTCATGTCCGTGATCACATCCGGGACTCCGAACAACCTTCGGTACATCAAAATGTATAAACTCATAATATAACTGGCATCGTAACCTTAAGCGTGCGGACCCTACGGGTTCGAGAACAATGTAGACATGACCAAGACACGTCTCCGGTCAATAACCAATAGCGGGACCTGGATGCCCATATTGGCTCCTACATATTCTACGAAGATCTTTATCGGTCAGATCGCATAACAACATACGTCGTTCACTTTTTCATCGGTATGTTACTTGCCCGAGATTCGATCGTCGGTATTCCAAATACCTAGTTCAATCTCGTTACCGGCAAGTCTCTTTACTCGTTCTGTAATACATCATCCCGCAACTAACTCATTTAGTTGCAATGCTTGCAAGGCTTAAGTGATGTGCATTACCGAGAGGGCCCAGAGATACCTCTCCGACAATCGGAGTGACAAAACCTAATCTCGAAATACGCCAACCCAACATGTACCTTTGGAGACACCTGTATTACTCCTTTATAATCACCCAGTTACGTTGTGACGTTTGGTAGTACCCAAAGTGTTCCTCCGGTAAACGGGAGTTGCATAATCTCATAGTTATAGGAACATGTATAAGTCATGAAGAAAGCAATAGCAATATACTAAACGATCGGGTGCTAAGCTAATGGAATGGGTCATGTCAATCAGATCATTCAACTAATAATGTGACCTTGTTAATCAAATAACAACTCTTTGTTCATGGTTAGGAAACATAACCATCTTTGATTAACGAGCTAGTCAAGTAGAGGCATACTAGTGACACTCTGTTTGTCTATGTATTCACACATGTATTATGTTTCCGGTTAATACAATTCTAGCATGAATAATAAACATTTATCATGATATAAGGAAATAAATAATAACTTTATTATTGCCTCTAGGGCATATTTCCTTCATCAACCGCGTGTGTAACCGTGATGCTCTCTTTCCGGCGGAGTCCGGGAAGTGAACACGGTGTTGGAGTTATGCTTGACGTAGGTTGTTCTAGGATCACTTCTTGATCATAGTTTCTCGATCGTGCTTTACCTTCTCTTCTCGCTCGCATTTGCGTATGTTAGCCACCATATATGCTAGTCGCTTGCTGCAGCTCCACCTCATACCTTTACCTTACCCATAAACTTAAATAGTCTTGATCGCGAGGGTGCGAGATTGCTGAGTCCCCGTGGCTCACAGATACTTCCAAAACCAGCTTGCAGGTGCCGATGAATCCATGCAGAAGACGCAACCAATGCTCAGGAGGAGCTCGATGAAGATCTTGTCCTTTGTGTTGTTTCGTCCTAGTTGATCAGCAGTGGAGCCCAGTTGGGGTCGATTGGGGACCGTGTCGCATTTGGGGTTCTTCTTTTATTTTGGTTCCGTAGTCGGACCTTGTTTGTATCTAGTTGATGTAATGTTTTATTTATGTATTGTGTGAAGTGGCGATTGTAAGCCAACTATGTATCTCTTTTCCCTTATATATTACATGGGTTGTGTGAAGATTACCTCACTTGCGACATTGCTTTCAATGCGGTTATGCCTCTAAGTCGTGCTTCGACACGTGGGAGATATAGCCGCATCGAGGACGTTACAGATGGCGACGGATGCGAAAATAAGTGAGGCTAATTAAGGGAAACTAGTTCTGTTATGATCTTTTATTCGTTGCTACCAACCCCGTGCATGAATATGTGCTCCTAGACTATGTGAGGGTACGAAGAATGAGCACCAAGAGTATGTGTTCAAAGTTGTTCACACGTCATTAGCAAAACATTCATAAAAATTGTGAGTTTTCAAAAACACTAGTTTGCTATGAATAGGACACATCACAATATGTAGAATTTCTTTTCATGTATCTATTTTTCGTGTTTGACTTTGAGTAGTGAGCTTGACGGGGTAGACATGTCACATGGACGTGCTAGACGTCATGTACAACTTCAGCACAGATATGATGTGTTCGAACATGAGATGCTTTTGAGTACGAATCCGTAGTCTGGATGGATGTCATATGAGACTACAAACATTATCAAACACGATATCTTAGCTTCTCTATCTAGCTTTGGAGGCTGCACAACAAAAAGCACAAAGATACTTCTAGCTGCCACGATCCGTTCATGGTATGAAATAAAGTGCGATGGTGTTTCACCATCATATATGGAAGATCTCCAATATACTATAGTAGAAAATGACAATTAGTCAACTAAAAATCTTCCATTTTTAGCTCATCAAAATAACTCGACTTAAACCTAAAAAAAATAACTTGCCTTAAGTGGATGCTCATTTTTTGCAGTGAAAGTGGATACGTACTCATTTAGCCAAAACTACCCTTGATCAGTCATTGATAGCTCAGATTAAACACTCTTACCCCCTAGGAGATAAATTGGAGCAGTCTTAAAAGAGCTCAAACAAATAAAGGAACAAGACATGCCAAAGTCATCCTCTGCTCGTGAGCTCAATGAAACATTTATTTGGCAAAGTGTACATCGGTGGAGCTTTCTTCACACTTTTGCTTACAGTACTACTGCTATTTAGTAACGGATACATGTGGATATTCAAGCTCGACAGAGCATATTATTACCGTACCACCTACTATCAAATTTGCTATTGCATGAGTAAAATCGATAAATTAAAGTTAAACTGATGTGTTACTGTCCACACGTTAATCCACAAGTAGTAACAACTAGTAGTAGTTGCATCTACTCAAAGGACCAGGTTGAAGATGTCTTGACCAGGGGAAAGCAGCCTCTTGGGGTCGTACTTGTCCTTCATCTCCACGAAGCGGTTCCACTTGCCGCCGAAGTGTCGGACCCAGTCGCCGTGGGCCGTGTAGTGCGCCAGGTACTCCTTGTACCCTATCCCGGCGAGGTCGCAGAACCGCAGTATCTTCTGGTTCTGCGCCTCCAGCCGCTTCAGGTCGTCGGCCACCGACGAGAAGAGCAGCGACACCGCGTAGAACACCTCCTCCGCCGGCGTCACCGCCGACATGCCGTCGTCCCACCTGAAACGACGACCGAGCCAGAGCCAGTGTCAGTTAAGTGCGTGAGTATATACCATGCAGATGCAGGATCGCATGCATGCATGTACGATGGAGGCGTACGTACTTGGATTTGTTGAGCGGGTAGACGACGAGAGGCCCGGCGATGTCGGTGCCCTGGAGGATGCCCTTGAAGACGCCGCTGTCGAAGTCGGCGATGCGGGAGCGGGGCACGAGCACGTTGAGCCAGGGGTGCGGGACGCGCCACAGCCCGATCTTGTCCAGCGCCACCTCCTCGCCGTGCACCCGGTCCAGGAACTCGAGGTACGACGCGTCCCGCACGAACGCGAGCCCCTCCTCGTGCCTCAGCGTCGCCAGCACCGAGCTGAGCTCCTGCTCCACGGACGCGGCCGTGGCGTCGTCGTAGTTGAGCGTCGCCTCGATCACGTACACGGTGGTGGCGTTCCTCGCCGCGGCGACGGCGACGATCCTGGCGACGTCGGCGTCGGTGAAGAACCCGCCCGAGTTCCTCAGCCCGGCGGCCAGGCTGTGGTTCACGTAGACCGCGCCCTCGAGGTAGCTCATCGGCCCGAACGCGCCGTCGGGCCCGGGCGCGGCGAGCCGCTCCTGGTCGGCGGAGAAGGCGGCGAAGTCGGTGTAGACGAGCCGCGCCCACCGCGCCCGCGTCGGCGCCGGCTCGAGCGCGATCCGGGCGCGCACGATCACGCCGAACTGGCCGAGCCCGCCCAGCACCGCGTCGAACAGGTCCGCGCTGAGCGACTTGGAGCACGTCACCATCTCGCCGTAGCCTGCACGCGCGTTAATTGCACCGTGTCAACGCAAAGGTGCATGCGGCCGGGCCGGGTGGAGTAATGGAGTAGTAATTTAACACAGAGGGGAAATGTCAAAGTCAACGCGTTGTTGGCCGCCGGCAAATCTATTGAAATTTGAAAGACGTCGACGCCGGCTGCCCGGCCGGCCCAGCAGCCGGCCGCCAGCTGGTCATCTGTAGTAACTAGCTGCCATTTTTTTACCGGCACCTTCTGAGACTGCCGTGTGCGTACGTAGAAGATGAGCGAGTTGCGAGTTGCACCGAAACAAGTTATAGCTATTTTTGCAGCATTGCAGTGTGGGGTACGTAACTACTTTGCGAGAGGGAGTTGCTTGTGAGCGTGGTGCATGCCCATATCGTGCGCGCGTACGTACGTACCGGTGATGACGTCCAGCTCCAGGACGTTGGAAATCTGGGGGCCGTGCCGGTAGGTCTGGCCGCTGATGCCGGCGTTCGAGAGCGTGCCGCCGACGGTCAGGTGGAGGTAGTCCGTCCACGAGCGCGGCGCCACGCCGCGCTCCAGCGTCGCGCGCAGCACGTCGATCCACATCTGCTCGCCGCCGGCGTCCACGTACTGGCCGTCCGCCGACACGTTGATGCGCGCCGCGGAGGACGGGCCGCCCAGGGACGGCATGTCCACGACCACGCCGCCCGGGGCCAAGGCCTGCCCCATCACGGAGTGCCCGCGCCCGCGGAAGGAGATGGTGTAGGGCCACGCCACGGTGGTGTGCGCGGCGCGGAGGAGCGCGGCCACGTCCGCCGGGGACGACGGGAACAGCACGGCCGCCGGGAGCGCCGCCGTGATGTTGCCGAAGTCCGTGGAGGCCGCCAGGGTGGCGTTGGGGTCGCTGCGGAGCTTGCCCGCCGCGGCGAGCGCCGCGAGGTCGCCGTGCCACGTTTGGCCGTGCGCGCCGTGCGGCGCATGAGACGCGGCGGTGATCAGCGCCACCAGAAGCACGTAAACGATCGCCATTAGCGCCTCGCGTTTAGCTAGCTGGGTGCGTTAATGCGACGATGATGATCTGCTGGGTAATTATCCTGTGGTGTTTTGCTCCTCGGAGTTGCACCCCGTATATATAGCCGGCCTACGGGGGGAAGATGGATCGGCCGGTGCAACATAAACGTATGCGTTAATTCTCCGAGATGCTGCTACGGCGGTGAAAGTTGAGGCCTCCTTTTTTCACAGGATAGTAATAGTTAGGAAAGTCATGATAAATGAAATGGCATGTATATTAATTCCTATAGAAAAATGATGTCAATTGGTTCATAGAAAAGGAATTTTTCCATTAGCTCTGAGCTAAAAAAAATCTTTAAAATATGAAGGATAGAAACAAATCCTACACAAAAATAGCAATCTAAATCTTCAAAGTCTCCAAAGGAATTTTTTGAATTCCTATGAGATTTCTCTATATCAAAGGAAGGGCTCATTGTTTATCGCCTTGTTTATTGATTGACCAGAGGGAAAGAAATACGTGCTTGTTTGTGATCTACGTGTGCCAATCTGTGTGCTCGTGTAGTTGTGTGTACTGCACTGATAATATTGGATCCTTTTGTGTGTGTGTGTGTGTAACCGGTACTGCAGGCCGACTTTCTAAACATTTGACCACCATGGACAGCAAGCTCTCGCCACGTGGTGAGCTGGGTATTTTAGGTTTGATATCACTTCTTTCTCGTCTTGACATATATTTATAAACAGCGTTTGATAGAAATGGCAACAAATTGGACAGAAGAGATCAAGTTTTCATCACCTCACCTAATTTCTTTGAAAGTTGTTTAGCATTTGGGCTAAAATATTCTGGAATTTAATTTGGCAATTTGCCGTTTTCTTGAGTATTTAATCCAAATACAATAGCTGGTGAAAACCATTTTCGTGTTGCCATATTGAGTCACCATAAAGTTCTACAACACGTAATGCAATTATACAACTAGTAACATAATTTTTGGCTACCACAGAGAGCAAGGTGTATTGGCACTGGGCTGCATTAGGTTTCTTCCAGATTTCTGTCATTTTAATCACATTTTTTATATTTAAAAACATTGCTTGAGAAAATAACAATAATAGGCTTTACTTGATTGTGTCACACTCCCTCCATTATAAGGTGTATTTTTTTTTTCTAAAAGTCAAATCTTTCTAGGCTTGACCCATTTTACAGAGAGAAATATGAACATGTATGATACCAAATAAACAAAATAAGAAATATATTTATATTTATGATGACATACACACACAAAAATACACTCATCCCTATGAACGTACGCACGCACATCTTGAGATACTGAGCCGGCATCACATCTTGAGATTAGCAAAGTTATTGCAGGTGTCTCGTAGTCAATGAAAATGTCTCCTCCCACTAAACGAATATCGCCGAAAAGTCTGAAATAACTCCAAAAAAATGTAAGCACAAGTGCCAAATCTTGGAGTTGAACCCTGGTGGGCCAGTTCCACCACAAGAAACCTAACCATCTAAGCTATGCTCACTTTGCTATTTTATGGTGAATTTAGTGGTACTAATTTGGTATTGAGGATATTAATATTTATGTCTATAAACTTGGTCAACGGTAGAGAGATTTAACTTTTCAAAAAACTAATGCACATGGTATTTTGAAACGGAGGGAGTACGGATTTTCTTTGCCTTGTGTAGTTTTTTTTTTCAAATTTATTGAGGCACCACAAGGTCTAAAACTGATAATATATATTGGATGTGATCGATCTATGTTATAAAATTTATACTTCTAAAATTTCATAAAAAGTACGACCACCCCAAGCATTATGGGAAAACTTATATTTTTTCAATAAATAAACGGGCCTTCCCTATTTCTATTAATAGAAACCAAAAGCTGCAAGGTCTCACCTCGACAACACATCAACCACTAAGTGCCATCCTTTCAGAAACTTTCATGTCATACCACTGTAGTGCATGTATGAATGTTTCTTTTTCAGCCACAAATGGTCATATTGTTTGAATTAAACTTTGACATGTTCACACATTATATACTACCACAACATGTGTCCACAATCTCTCAGAGCTTTAGGCACTATCAAACGTGTTGTCTCGATCGATGGATTCAGAGATCAGAAGAGAGGCATGCATGCGACAAACGCATCTTTCCAACAAGTTCAGGCGTCCATATAGCATGCACATATACGCACCACATCTAATCTGGAGAGGCCATTATTTAGTTACGCATAACTTTGCAGTCCGCTGGATCGAACGTATCATTGGCCATTTCCATGTCACACCACACAATCTATGCATCTATGCCTACAGCGATCGATCGGTTTTGGGAGCATGCCCCTCTCACACGCACCGAAGCAAGCAGTGGCGTGTCAGGCTCTTCTTAATGCTATTTCTGGCCTGGCCGCCCAAGCTAGCTACGTAAGCTATAATTCCATGAGTATCTGCCAACGCTACTTACAACCATATAGGATAACTTTGGTGTAGAGGCAAAAACGAAGCAGACACGAATACAAATGGATATTATTCGTCTTGTATAGTTGTATCTTATAACATTTTTCTTAGAATTATATTGGAGTGGAATGGCACTTTTATTTCCTTCTCTTATTTCAGCCGGTGTCGACGTCCGCATGTCATTTTTTTGTTGAAGGTGTTTGCTCGAAGTTCTACTTATGGGGTGATTGCCCTATGTTTAGATTTCGGCTGGACCAACCAACATCGTCATGCGAGCAATGATTTCCTTTTGATGGCTTTTGTCTTGGAGTTTTGCATCTTTGTTTTGTCACACCTTTGCATCTTTGTTTTGCATCATATAATTGGTGGTAGGATTGTGGAGGTGCTATCGCAAGGCTCGTCCAATATGGATGGCCTCTGGTTTTCCTGTTTATTGTTTAAGCCGATTTGTTCAGTATCAATGCTTGAAATTACTTGATATTGTTTAACATCGGTGTCATATGTCCCATCGCACTGATATATTATTGTGTGAATCCTCCTTGTTGAAAAGATATCATCCCGTTGCATGTCCTATTTACAAGAATTAAAATGATACATCTCAATTTTCCAAACCATATCTGTTCATAGTCTACACCCTGCTTTGACCTGTATTTAGAGCCTATTTCAATGTTTTACATGCATATTGTCCCGCTTGAACCTAAGATGCTTGCTAGATTTCAAGCCATAGTCTAGCATGGTTATATTTGTACGGCAACATCAATACAATACCAATCAGGAAAAGCGTTGCGAAATTCTTTTACTCTAGACGATTTTGATGACCCTAGAATCTGGTAAGTTCAGAATCAAAATATGACTAACAAAGTGTTATCAAACGTCCATGTCCTCATAGTCGGCCGATCAAATATATCATACCTGCCGGCTCAGTATGTCGAAGGTGCTCATAGGATAAGATGTGCATGCACGTGTTCATAGGGATAAGTTATGTGTTTCTATTTATTTTTGCGAGAAACTTAGAGCTTTATTCAATCATCAACAACTCTAGCACGATAATCCAAAACAATGGTCATGAGGAAACCCGGGGGCAGTCCATCCAACAACTCGTCGCCTTCAATGTGTAAGCTTGTTTTGAACACAAGTGGGTCGAAGTGTTATCATTTCTCATTACATGTTGAATAACAAACAATAAATGGAAAGTATCCTTTTGAGCTCGAGCTCAAATGAGCCCGCATGAACAGTAAAACTAAAAAAAGAAATTCTCAATTTTTTTATGGTGAACTTTGGCAAATGTCTTTAGTGCTTACAATTTTTCGTCATGATATAACATTCATGGAAGGCATGGCAAAAAAATTCAGTACTCCAAAATGCTTTCGAAAGTAGCATTTTCAGAGCATCGTTTTTACTTTTTTTGTCACGTCTTCCTTAAATGTGATCTCATGATGAAAATTTGCAAGCACTTGGAACATTTGTCAAAGTTCACAAAAAAAGAGATTTTTTTGATTTTTTTCTCGATTTTACTGTTCATGCATGCTTATTTGAGCTCGAGCTCAAACACTCCACGGCCTAAAAGGAAAGCTAGCTCTTTGATGTCTAGAAGTAAAGCGAGTAGTTGAACATATGCAATTGTACTGTATTAAGAGAAAATATACCTGCCGGTGCTTCTACCCTCCGCCTATTGTGAGTATGTGACATGTGTGTAGGAGTACCCAGTTCTCCTGTACATTTTTTTGTGCGGGGAAGTTCTCTTGTACCTATCCCGCAAAAAAAGTTCTCTTGTACCTAACGTTTGTGTCTTTTTTTTAACACAGTACAAACGTAAGCGCTTATGCATACGTGTACACATCCATCCTTATGAATGCACACACACATCCTACCTCTATGAGCACCTCCGAGAGACTGAGTCGGCATATCATTTTGAGATTTACGAAGTCATCGTAGACGCTTCGTTGTCGACGAGAACGTCTCCTCACGCTGAAAGCGCATCGCCAGAAATCCTGAAATAAATTCAAAAATAATGCGAGCACCAGGATTTGAACCCTAATGGGTTGAGAGTCCAATCATAGGTTGGTTCGCTAGCCCATCTACCATCCATGCATGCACATGCTTTGAAAGAAAAACCGGTGCTTCTGCCCCGCAGGGACACTCCTTCCTAGGTGATCGTCTAGGTGATATTGCCGTATCTTTGCAAGATCTTCGAGGATCATATCACATGTCATCCGAAGACCAAGAATTGTCTCTGTCCTGAATGACCGTCTCCTGGTTATGTGTATACACATGCACAGTTCTTGATCTTTTTCTAGGATAGTTCTTGATCTTTTTTTACATGAGCACGTTTGGGGTACGTACACAATTTTCATCAAGGCTTGGTTCCGGTCAGCAGCACGACCGCTGGCCTGATTTTGGCGCCGTAACCAAATCTTGCCAGTCGTTGACAGGGCAAATCAATTGATTGTTGAGATATCGTTCATATCCATGTGGCTTCTTCTTCTGTATTAAAAAGACCGAGAGGTGTTTGTTTCGCTTGGTTTTTAATGACTAACTTCGAGGGCGTTCGTTCTTACGCTCGTGGAATGTACACACGCGTAGCGATCAATGTCGTAGTTTGTGAGATCCGCTGAGGTACCGGTCGAGCCCTTGGATGACGCTTAAGATCTGCCTCACAGTCACACATGGCCTGGCTAATCGATCAGGGTCTAATTCTATAACGCGGTCAGTGGGACAACTTGGACCAACAGATCTAGAACCGTTATTTTGAAAAACTCAATCACTGCTAGGATCTCTTTGATTCATAGGACTCCAAAGACGCACGACATAGAAAATACTTCCTCTGATCCAAAATAAGTGTTGTGGTTTTAGTTTAAATTCATAACATGGGTGTGGGGTTCTGAGATCCAAACGCAAGCCTTGTTTCCAACCATAGCTAGAGCCGGCGATAATGACGCTCTCAAGGCATTGTTCCCTTCTTAACGTAGAGGTGATGCTTTTCGCCCTCCACCTTTGCAGCTCCAAGGGAACCCCTAGATATGTCTGACCGGACGATGGCGGCACTTTTGTGTAGCCTCCATCTTCTGGGGCATTGTTTTTGGAGCTGGTTTCGGCAAGAGGGATCTGTGAAAGGCAACGGGGGCGGGGGCGAGAGATGTCGGAGTCGCAGCAGAGGTTATGGTAGTCGGCACTTCACGTGTTCGTGGGTTCATTTGGGTTCCTTGCTCCTATGAAGTGAGTTTGCATAGCAACGATGATGGTCGACACCGGCCTCTTATGTCATATCCTGCGACGCCAACCTTGCATAATTTTCTTCGTAGCTCGTCATCATAATCAGAATGTGGCCGACACATGCGACCGATTGCTTGGCATGGATCTTCGTGTGGCTTATCACATCCTCTAAGGGGCGGGCTTGGTCCGCGGTCCTTTTGCGGCAAAGTTGAGAGTCACTTTCTTGGGGAGAAGTGATGACAATGACGCCCATGTGCAACCTCGACGAGGTTTTCTTTGCATTGTTGTGTGTGATATATCTTGTGTGGGCCTGAGTACCGAGTTATTACTATGTTCGCTTGGTTTTTCATTAATTAACTAGGCGCCTCTCTTCTTAATTAATGGATTAGACCCTAGGGGCTCCTATTTTTTAAAAAAAGTCAAAGTGTACATAAATCAACATCATTTGAATATAAGTTGTTTGATTGCATCAAGAAAAAACCTAGGAACTTCTTCAAGGATTAGGTGTGTGTGTGTCATATAGTTGTCATATGAACATAGAAAAAAATCTGTGAAGTTTGATTCAACTGTAATTCTCCTATAAAATGAAGTGCAAAGGAACCTTAACAAAAACAATATTTTACTAATGGAGTCCGTCTTGCAAATCTAAGAATCGTCATATGTAAAAGTGAGGATTCAAATTATCTAAAATTTATATGAAAATCCAATAAATCAAAGTGCCAAGGTGCCCCACTAACTGCCACCAATTGAAACTCGAAACCTTTTTTTTTCTGAAATGTTGGTGATATGCATTCATATGTATCACCTATATATGGGAGCCGGACCTCTGACTTGTAGAAGGAAAGTCAGAAGGCTACAATGCCTCTATATGTAAAATGGCAAAGGGAAGTCAGGGATCTTACACTGTTCTACAAATCACTGTAGATGTATTGTTGTTTACAAATCACTGCTCACGATTACTGTGTACAAATCGCTGGATTAGATCGCAATTTGTGTAAATTTGGCAAATGAATGTCAGGGTACTATAGCATCCTGTGACTTCCCTCCCAATGTCAGAGGATCTCGAACCATATAATTATACACTTATGCCATGCTAAACAATATTTATGTATAGCAAATATTCAAAGCATAATTATGTTGAACAAGAAGTGATGAATTCCAAATTAATTAGAAAATTTCTGATGGTATTGAGTTATTCTCCTGTAACAACTGCAACCATAAATATCGCTACCCCTTATTCATTTTGGTAGCCAAACCCTTATATGGTATATAATTGAGAGATAAGCACATTACGTGGCGGACCAACTGTTTTGTTGGTCTAACATGGTTTAAAACACACTCAATATTTATATTGAACTTTTTTACCTCATCATAACTTATTTTGTCGCTAAATGTATGCTATTTTTATTTATATACATCATTCGTTATACTATATTGAATAATGTAAGTGCATCTAATGCCACCCCTAGTTGGTTTTGGAGTATTGACGACAAACCTGGTTGAGGGACTAATGTGTTTGTGAGAATTGCAGGATAACACAGGTAGAAGTCCCTCATTGATTCGGTTTTCCTACCAGAGATGACCCCTAAAAATGTATGAAGACATTGAAGTCAAAGGTGGTATGTGAAGACATTCACATTGAAGACTATGACAAGAGAAGACATCGCGTGAAGACTATGGAGCGCGAAGGCTTAGCTGTTTCGTCGTTCTGTGTTTTTCCTTGTTGAGTCATAGGAACCACCGTACTGTTAAGTGGGGTCCAAGTGAACCAGTCAGAATGACTGAAGTGATGCTTAACCAAAATCCTATGTCTTCGGGTGAAAGACTATGAGAGCAAATCTTGTCCAGAGTTGGATAAGTCAGCTTTGCTTGTAGCCCAAGTAAAGTTGCCGTGTGTGTTTGAAATCTGACCGTTGGAATATGTGTCAGTTCCTTAGTGACCAAGGGTCATTTCGGGAAAATCAGGTCGGGTTGCCTAGTGGCTATAAATAGCCCACCCCCTACAACCATAAATGGTTGGCTGCTCAGAGTTAGTACATGACTTTTGTCGTTTGAGAGCAACCCACCTCGAAGCCTTTGAGAGAGAATTCCTTGCGAGGATAAAGCCCTAAACACCCAGAGCCAAAGAGTGTTAGGCATCACTTAAGTTTTCCTGTCTGTGTGATCTGAGGACTTATTACACTTGAGGATTGGGAATCCTCCAGCCGGTTAGGCATCACGTTCTGAGCATCCAAGAGTCATTGTGGATGGCTGGTGAATGAAGTCTGTGAAGGTTTGGAAGTCTACCTTGAAGACTTACCAGAGTGATTGGGCGAGGACTGGGTATCCTTAGCTCAAGGGGAATAAGGTGAAGACGAGGTCTTCTGAGTTGAATCTCAGCCTCCCTAACCAGACGTACAGTTGTCACAGCAACTGGAACTGGTCCAACAAATCATTTTCTTCAACGAGTCACTGGTTTCATCCTTCCCTTCCCTTTACTTACTGTTGGTCCTTGTGAAGTCATTGTATGATTGCTTTATCTTTTGTCTTCACTGAGTGACTGCTTGTTCTGATTGGCTTCACAGTATCTTCCTACCTGATCTTTACTGCCTAGCTGCTATTAGTCATTGTGCTTTCACTCCATTGACTACTTGACTATGGTTTGCCTACTGCAGTCTACCTTCCGCTGCATGATAATAGGTTTATTTCTATCGTTTGTCTTCGAAACTTCCATGTTTTGAAGATTTTCATAAAAATCGCCTATTCACCCCCCTCTAGTCGAGCACTAACACTTTCAATTGGTATCAGAGCAAGGTACTCCCTTGTTCTGTGTGATTCAGTTTAACCATCTGGAGTTTTAGCTATGTCGACTGCAGGGATAATTAAAGTCTCCGCTGCGTGCCCCATCTTCGATGGAACTGAATATCCCTACTGGAAGAATAAGATGCGCATGCATCTTGAAGACATTGATGTCGACCTATGGTATGTCGTCAAGAATGGCGTTCCCAAGGCTGGTGAAGGTGTCACCGCTGCTAATGTCAAGAAGTTCGTTCAACTGGACTCCACTGCCAAGAACATCATCTGTGGACATCTGACAAAAGGACAATTTGGCCGCGTGAGTGCTTTGGAAACATGTAAGCTAGTCTGGGACTGGCTCTCCGAGGTCAACGAAGGCGTCTCAACCCAAAGAGATCAGAGAATCAGTGTCTGTCGGATTTTGGGTTCCGGCAGACCCTTGAGGTTCGAACACTGGGGTGCGCGCGAAGATTTCGCCTCCTACCTACCTGCACCCCTCCGCCTCGCTAAGATCTAAGCTATGGAAAGAACAACACGAGAGACACAGGGTTTATACTGGTTCGGGCCACCGTTGTGGTGTAATACCCTACTCCAGTGTGTGGTGTGGTGGATTGCCTCTTGGGCTGATGATGAGGAACAATACAAGGAAGAACAGCCTCGCGAGGGTCTGTTCTTGGCTGGGGCGATGAACTGCTAGGAGGAGTTCAGTCACCCTTCTCTCTCTCTCTCTCCGATTGTTGATGCTGATTCTCTCCCCCCCTTTGCCCTGTGGGGGGCTGGTCCTATTTATAGAGGCCCTGGTCCTCTTCCCAAATATCGAGCGGGAAGGGAGCCAACAATGGCGGGCTAATTTGAAGGGGGACAGCTAGTACTAGCTATCCTGACAAAAGTAGTCTTCGCCTGCACAAAGCTCTGGTGGTGACGCCATCTTGGGCTCCACGATGACCTCCTTCTTGCAGTCCTCCTGGCCTTGGTCTTGTTGCACCGAAATGGCAACCTTTGCCTGACGCCTCGGTACTCCGTGGCTGCGCTTGCTCCCTTTGCACCAAATAGGAAAGGAGGACACTGCATGGCTGGCGCCCGCCTGGCGCCCTTGGTCGTCATGGCTTGCGTCACGGGCACCTCATGAGGTACCCCGATTTGATCTCTCCGCCTCCTCGCGAGCCAGCCTGGTGAGGCCGTGCCTGAGGAATCTCTGCGTCGTCCGCCCCGCGAGGCTTGGCCCCTCGCGAGGGTCTTGGGTCTGTGTTGGTGCAGATGGGCCATGCTGGGCCCCCCTTTGAGCCACGCCGCAGGCCGCAGGCAGGCAAGTCTGGGGACCCCCGTTCCCAGAACACCGACAGTAGCCCCCGGGCCCAAGGCGCGCCCGGACTTGGCCGTGCAGGGAGGCGGAAGGGCAAGAGCGAAGCACTGCGGGCCCTAACAGCCTGTGGCCTTGGGCGCCGTGTGGCGGTTGATTGGACGTGAGCGCCTTAGCAACCGTGCGAGTTGATAAAGGAGCGGCATCTGCCTAGGCTTTGCTTTTTGCTTTCTCCGGTTGCTGCTCAAATCCCCTTTCTTGCGCCTCTCCTTCCTTCCTCCAAAATTTCCAGATCTACTCCGACCGCGTGACCTAGGAAGCCATGGCGCCTCGTCAGCCCCCGGCCATAGCTTGGTACTCGTCTGCCCTGGATTCGCCGAACGTGTCGGAGGCGAGCCTCGCCCGGTTGCGCCGGATGGCGGCGGCGCGGGGCATCGACGGGGCGAAGGTGTTCAAGGCCGGCTCCGCCACCCCTGAGGGTCAAGGGAGCACCTTCTATCCGTTCTTCATAAGTGCCATTGCTGCTGGCCTGGTGCCTCCCTTCTCCGAGTTCTTCTTCTCTGTCCTCCGCCATTACAAGCTACAGGCTATGCATCTCCACCCCAACTCCGTCCTTCTCCTGGCAATCTTTGCCTATTACTGCGAGGCTCACATAGGGGTGCAGCCCTCAGTGGCCTTGCTGCGCCACTACTTCTACCTCCAGACCTCTCGCTGTCCTGCTTCCGCGTGCGCGAGCTTCATCGCGTACGGTGGCGCCATTGCCATCTCGAACCCCGGGAAAAGGATTAAGGGCTTCAGGAGCAAGTGGGTCCTGGCGGATGCTGGGCGCATCCACCCTCGGCTGATCTTGCCCACGGAGCAGCCCACGAGCTCCAGCGATTGGGGTCAAGCGGAGCTCGCAGACCCCCGCGCGAAGCTGGTGTTGGAGAAGATGGACGCGGATCTGAGGCCGATCAACATGGCGGCGACGAAGCTGACCGGTGCGTCGCTGCTGAGGGAATTCCTGGAGCACCAGCTGGCTCTGCTTCGGCAGTACTCACTTCCGATGTGGAGGCCCCATCCGAGCCCCGCGGCCTTGGCCGACGGAGATCTGGCTGCGGTCCTCCAATCTCTGGTCGGGGGCGATGTGGCGAGGTTGGAGGGCGCTCCTACTGCATTGTTCCTCCGCGATGACTGGGAGCAGGTAGTGGAGTCCATGCCTGTCTTCAACGGGGATGGGCCCATGCCCATGGAGACTCCCGAGGAACCGGTGGACGTGCCCTTCGACGACTCCAGCGAAGAGGAGGAAGGAGGGGAGCGGGAAAGAGGGCCTGACTCCGAGGCGACTGACGGGGAGTCGAGGGCTCCCCTCCCCCGGCGCAGGTCCCGCGTTCTCTGCCTCTCTCCGAGCAATGACGACGAGGATGACGACGAGCAGGACGGCAGGAGCTTGCCCCCGATCCCGAAGAAGGACATGACCGGGCTGATCTCCCGCGGGTCTGCCCCTGCCCCAAGGCGGACCGCACCTTCCGCTTCCAAGCTTCCCGAGGTTGACCCTTCCAGTCGGCTTTCAGGCTTCAAATTTGGCCGGAGGCCGCTCGAGCTCACTGGCGACGACCCGTAAGCGTTTGATTCTTGTCTTTATTTCTTGTTCTGCTTCTGAGGCTTGACGTCCGCATCTTTTGGATAGGCTGGCGCCCGCAGCAAAGAAGCCGAAGGGAGCTCCTGAGGTTCCATCCGTGGCAGCACCTCTGCCCGCGAAGGAGGGTGACCGCGACGCACGGGCTTCTCCTGCCCGGTCGTCCTCGCGAGGCCTGGCTGAGCCGGCTGGGGCGAGCTCGGCCCCCACGGCCCAAGTGACTCCTGAGGTGTCCTTGCCTACCGCCGCCACTACAGCCGTTGGGGCGCAGCAGACTCCGCCTCAGGATGCTGTGGCCGCGCATCCGCCTTCTCCTCCTGTTGGGGAACGTAGCAGAAATTCAAAATTTTCTACGCATCACCAAGATCAATCTATGGAGTAATCTAGCAGCGAGGGGAAGGAGAGTGCATCTACATACCCTTGTAGATCGCTATGCGGAAGCGTTCAAGAGAACGGGGTTGAAGGAGTCGTACTCGTCGTGATCCAAATCACCGGAGATCCTAGTGCCGAACGGACGGCACCTCCGCGTTCAACACACGTACAGCCCGGTGACGTCTCCTACGCCTTGATCCAGCAAGGGGAGAAGGAGAGGTTGGGGAAGACTCCATCCAGCAGCAGCACGACGGCGTGGTGGTGGTGGAGGAGCGCGGGACTCCAGCAGGGCTTCGCCAAGCACTACGAGAGACGAGGAGGAAGAGGGGTAGGGCTGCGCCAACAGGGAGATTCAATCGCGTGTTGGGCTGCCCCTTTGCCTCCACTATATATAGGGGGAGAGGGAGGGCTGCGCCCCCACGTAGGGTTCCCACCCCAAGGGGTGCAGCAGCCCTAGATCCCATCTAGGGTGGCGGCCACAAGGGGGAGAGGGGGAGGCGCACCTAGGGTGGGCCTTAGGGCCCATCTGCCCTAGGGTTTGCCCCCTTCCCCTCTTGGAGGCGCCTTGGGCCTTGGTGGGAGGCGCCCCAGCCCACCTAGGGGCTGGTCCCTTCCCACTATTGGCCCATGTAGGCCTCCGGGGCTGGTGGCCCCACCTGGTGGACCTCCGGACCCCTCCGGTGGTCCCGGTACACTACCAGTGATGCCCGGAACAATTCCGGTGGCCAAAACCATACTTCCTATATATCAATCTTTACCTCCGGACCATTCCGAAACTCCTCGTGACGTCCGGGATCTCATCCGGGACTCCAAACAACATTCGGTAACCGCGTACATACTTTCCCTATAACCCTAGCGTCATCGAACCTTAAGTGTGTAGACCCTACGGGTTCGTGAGTCATGCAGACATGGCCGAGACAACTCTCCGGTCAATAACCAACAACGGGATCTAGATACCCATGTTGGCTCCCACATGCTCCACGATGATCTCATCGGATGAACCACGATGTCAAGGATTAATCAATCCCGTATACAATTCCCTTTGTCCATCGGTATGATACTTGCCCGAGATTCGATCGTCGGTATCCCAATACCTTGTTCAATCTCGTTACTGGCAAGTCTCTTTACTCGTTCCATAACACATCATCTCGTGATCAACTCCTTGGTCACATTGTGCACATTATGATGATGTCCTACCGAGTGGGCCCAGAGATACATCTTTGTTACACGGAGTGACAAATCCCAGTCTCGATTCGTGCCAGCCAACATACACTTTCGGAGATACCCGTAGTGCACCTTTATAGCCACCCAGTTACGTTGTGACGCATGGCACACCCAAAGCACTCCTACGGTATCCGGGAGTTGCACAATCTCATGGTCTAAGGAAATGATACTTGACATTAGAAAAGCTTTAGCATACGAACTACACAATCTTGTGCTAGGCTTAGGATTGGGTCTTGTCCATCACATCATTCTCCTAATGATGTGATCCCATTATCAACGACATCCAATGTCCATGGTCAGGAAACCGTAACCATCTATTGATCAACGAGCTAGTCAACTAGAGGCTTACTAGGGACATGGTGTTGTCTATGTATCCACACATGTATCTGAGTTTCCTATCAATACAATTCTAGCATGGATAATAAACGATTATCATGAACAATGAAATATATAATAATAACTAATTTATTATTGCCTCTAGGGCATATTTCCAACAGTCTCCCACTTGCACTAGAGTCAATAATCTAGTTCACATCGCCATGCGATTAACACTCACAGGTCACATCGCCATGTGACCAACATCCAAAGAGTTTAATAGAGTCACTAATCTAGTTCACATCACTATGTGATTAATACTCAATGAGTTCTGGGTTTGATCATGTTATGCTTGTGAGAGAGGTTGTAGTCAACGGGTCTGCAATATTTAGATTCCTATGTATTTTGCAAAACTTTATGTCATATCATAGATGCTGCTACCATGTTCCACTTGGAGCTATTCCAAATTATTGCTCCATTATACGTATCCGGTATCTCTACTCAGAGCTATCCGGATAGGTGTTAAGCTTGCATCGATGTAACTCTTTACGTCGAACTCTTTACCACCTCAATAACCGAGAAACATTTCCTTATTCCTCTAAGGACAATTTTGACCGCTATCTGGTGATCTACTCCTAGATCACCTTTGTACCCTATTGTCAGACATGTGGCAAGGCACACATCAGGTGCGGTACTTCAGCATGGCATACCGTATAGAGCCTATGACAAAAGCATAGGGGACGACCTTCGTCCTTTCTCTTTCTTCTGCCGTGGTCAATCTTCGAGTCTTACTCAACTTCACACCTTACAACTCAGGTAAGAACCCCTTCTTTGACTGATCTATTTTGAACTCTTTCAAAAACATGTCAAGGTGTGCGTTCTTTGAAAGTATCATCAGGTGTCTTTATCTATTTCTATAGATCTTGATGCCCAATATGTAAGCAGCTTTATCCAGGTCTTCCTTTGAAAAACACTCTTCAAACAACCGTTTATGCTTTCCAGAAATTCTACATTATTTCGGATCAACAATATGTCATCCACATATACTTATCAGAAATGTTGTAGTGCTCCCACTCACTTTCTTGTAAATACAAGTTTCTAACAAACATTGTATAAACCTAAAAGCTTTGATTACTCCATCAAAGCATATATTCCGACTCCGAGATGCTTGCTCTAGTCCATAGAAGGATTGCTGGAGCCAGCATACCTTTTAGCATCCTTAGGATCGTCAAAACCTTTTATTGTATCACATACAACCTTATCTTAAGAAAACTGGTAAGAAAACTTGTTTTGACATCCATCTGTAAGATTTCATAATCGAAAATTACAGCTAATGCTAACATGATTCCGACGGACTTAAGCATCGCTACGGGTGAGAAACTCTCATCGTAGTCAACTCCTTGAACTTGTGAAAAGACTCTTTCCCACAAGTCGAGCTTCATAGAAGGTAACATTACCCCCCATGTCCGTCTTCTTCTCAAAGATCCATTTATCTCAATGGCTTGCCGATCATCGGGCAAGTCCACCAAAGTCCATACTTTGTTCTGATATATGGATCCTATTTCGGATTTCATGGCTTCTAACCATTTGTCGGAATACGGGCCCACCATCACTTCTCCATAGTTCGTAGGTTCATTGTTGTCTAACAACATGATATCTAAGACAGGATTACCGTACCACTTAGGAGTAGTACATATCCTTGTCGACCTACGAGGTTCGATAGCAACTTGATTCGAAGCTTCATGATCACTATCATTCACTTCCTATTCAACAGACGTAGGCGCCACAGAGAACATCTTTCTGTGTTGCGTCACTCTCTAGTTGAAGTAAAGGTTCGACAACCTCATCAAGTTCTATCTTCCTCCCACTCAATTCTTTCGAGAGAAACTCCTTCTCGAGAAAGGACCCATTCTTAGCGACAAACAATTTGCCCTCGGATCTGAGATAGAAGGTATACCCTACTTTCACCTTTGGGTATCCTATGAAGATGTGTTTGTCCGCTTTGGGTTCGAGCTTCTCCGGCTGAAGCCTTAAGCATCACATCCCCAAACGTTAAGAAACGACAACTTTGGTTTCTTGCCAAACCAATGTTCTTACGACGCCGTCTCAACGGACTTAGATCGTGTCCTATCTAAAGTGAATGCAGCTGTCTCTAACGCATAACCTCAAAATGAAAACGGTAGATTGGTAAGAGACATCATAGATCGCACCATATCTCATAGGGTTCGATTACGACTTCCGGACACACCATTACAACTGTGGTGTTCCAGGTGGCTTCAACTGTGAAACAATTCCACAATGTCTTAAGTGATTTGCCAAACTCATAACTCAGAAAATCCCCTTTTGATTAGATCGTAGGAACATGATCTTCTTTGTTATGATGATTCTTGACTTCACTCTGAAATCGCTTGAACTTTTCAAACGTTTCAGACTTGTGCTTCATTAGGTAGATATACCTATATCTACCCAAATCGTCAGTGAAGATGAGAAAATAGCGATATCCACCGCACGCTTCAATTCTCATTGGATCACACGCATCAGCATGCATGATTTCCAACAAGTCACTTGCCCGTTTCATTGTACCTGAAAACGGGGTCTTAGTCATCCTGCCCATGAGGCATGGCTCGCATGTGTCAAGTGATTCAAAATCAAGTGACTCCAAACATCCATCGACATGGAGTTTCTGCATGCATCTTACGCCAATATGACCTAAGCGGCAGTGCCATGAGAAAGTGGTACTATCATTATTAACTCCACATCTTTTGGCGTGAACATGTGTATTACCACGACCGAGATTCAATGAACCATTCACATAGGGTGCATGACCATGAAAGGTATCATTCATGTAAACAGAATAACCATTATTCTCTAATTTAAATGAATGACCGTATTGCAATGAACATGATCTAATCATATTCATGCTCAGCGTAGACACCTGATAACATTTATCTAGGTTCAATACTAATCCCGAAGGCAGATGGAGCGTGCGATGGTGATCAACTTTGGAAACACTTCCATCACACACCGTCACCTCCCCCTCAGCCAGTCTCCGTTTAGTCCATAGCTTTTGTTTCAAGTCACCAGTAATAGCAACTGAACCGGTATCCAATACCCAGGTGCTACCAGGAGTACTAGTGAGGTACACATTAATAACACGTATATACTTTGTTGAAGTTTCCAGCCTTCTTATCTACCATGGATTTGGGGTGATTCCGCTACCAGTGACCGTTCCCCTTACAATAGAAGCACTCAGTCTCGGGTTTGGGTTCAACCTTGGGTTCCTTCACTGGAGCGGCAACTGGTTTGCCATCCATGAAGTTTCCCTTCTAGCCCTTGCCCTTCTTGAAACCAGTGGTCTTGTTAAACCATCAACACTTGATGCTCCTTCTTGATTTCTACCTTTTGCGGTCTTAAGCACTGCGAACAGCTCCGGGATCAACTCCATCCCTTGCATTTCATAGTTCATCACGAAGATCTAGTAGCTTAGTGATAGTGTCTAGAGAACTCTATCAATCACTATCTTATCTGGAAGTTTAACTCCCACTTGATTTAAGTGATTGTTGCACCCAGACATTCTAAGCACATGCTCACTAGCTGAGCTGTTCTCCTCCATCTTGTTGGCAAAAGAACTTGTCAGAGGTCTCATACCTCTCAACACGGGCATGAGCCTGAAATCCCAATTTCAGCTCTTTTAACATCTCATATGTCTTATGGCGTTCAAAACGTCATTGGAATCCCGATTCTAAGCCGTAAAGTATGGTGCACTAAACTATCAAGTAGTCATCAGGATGTGTCTATTAGGTGTTCACAACATCCACAGACGACGTTGTAGGGGTTTGCACATGGAGTGGTGCATCAAAGACGTAAGCCTTCTGTGTAGCAGTGAGGACACTCCTCGGACTATGGACCTAGTCCGCATCATTGCTTACAATATCTTTCAACTTAATCTTTCTCTAGGAACGTATTGAAACAAGGAGCTACAACATGAGCTATTTATCTACAACATATTTGCAAAGACAATTTAGACTATGTTCATGATAATTGAGTTCATCTAATGAACTCCCACTCAGATAGACATCCCTCTAGTCATCTAAGTGAAACATGATCCGAGTCAACTAGGCCATGTCCGATCATCACGTGAGACAGACTAGTCAACATCGGTGAACATCTTCATGTTGATCGTATCTTCTATACGACTCATGCTCGACCTTTCGGTCTTCCGTGTTCCGAGGCCATGTCTGTACATGCTAGGCTCGTCAAGTCAACCTAAGTGTTTTTGCTGTGTAAATCTGGCTTACACCGATTGTATTCGAACGTTAGAATCTATCACACCCGATCATCACGTGGTGCATCGAAACGACGAACCTTCGCAACGGTGCACAGTTAGGGGGAACACTTTTCTTGAAATTTTAGTGAGGGATCATCTTATTTAAGCTACCGTCGTTCTAAGCAAATAAGATGTAAAACATGATAAACATCACATGCAATCAAATAGTGACATGATATGGCCAATATCATTTTGCTCCTCTCGATCTCCATCTTCGGGGCTCCATGATCATCGTTGTCACCGGCATGACACCATGATCTCCATCATCATGATCTCCATCATCGTGTCTTCTTGAAGTTGTCTCGTCATCTATTACTTCTACTACTATGGCTAACGCTTTAGCAATAAAGTAAAGTAATTACATGATGTTTAAGTTGACACACAGGTCATAAATAAATTAAGACAACTCCTATGGCTCCTGCCGGTTGTCATACTCATCGACATGCAAGTCGTGATTCCTATTACAAGAACATGATCAATCTCATACATCACATATATCATTCATCACATCCTTTTGTCCATATCACATCACAAGGCATATGCTGCAAAAACAAGTTAGACGTCCTCTAATTATTGTTGCAAGTTTTTACGTGGCTGCTATAGGTTTCTAGCAAGAACGTTTCTTACCTACGCCAAAACCACAACGTGATATGCCATTTTCTATTTACCCTTCATAAGGACCCTTTTCATCGAATCCGATCCGACTAAAGTGGGAGAGACAGACACCCGCTAGCCACCTTATGCAACTAGTGCATGTCAGTCGGTGGAACCAGTCTCACGTAAGAGTACGTGTAAGGTCGGTCCGGGCTGCTTCATCCCACGATGCCGCCGAATCAAGATAAGACTAGTAACGGCAAGCAAATTGACAAAATCGACGCCCACAACTGCTTTATGTTCTACTCGTGCATAGAAACTACGCATAGAACTAGCTCATGATGCCACTGTTGGGGAACGTAGCAGAAATTCAAAATTTCCTATGTGTCACTAAGATCTATCTATGGAGAAACCAGCAACGAGGGGAAGGAGAGTGCATCTACATACCCTTGTAGATCGCTATGCGGAAGCGTTCAAGAGAACGGGGTTGAAGGAGTCGTACTCGTCGTGATCCAAATCACTGGAGATCCTAGTGCCGAACGGACGGCACCTCCGCGTTCAACACACGTACAGCCCGGTGACGTCTCCTACACCTTGATCCAGCAAGGGGAGAAGGAGAGGTTGGGGAAGACTCCATCCAGCAGCAGCACGACGGCGTGGTGGTGGTGGAGGAGCGCGGGACTCCAGCAGGGCTTCGCCAAGCACTACGAGAGACGAGGAGGAAGAGGGGTAGGGCTGCGCCAACAGGGAGATTCAATCGCGTGTTGGGCTGCCCCTTTGCCTCCACTATATATAGGGGGAGAGGGAGGGCTGCGCCCCCACGTAGGGTTCCCACCCCAAGGGGTGCAGCAGCCCTAGATCCCATCTAGGGTGGCGGCCACAAGGGGGAGAGGGGGAGGCGCACCTAGGGTGGGCCTTAGGGCCCATCTGCCCTAGGGTTTGCCCCCTTCCCCTCTTGGAGGCGCCTTGGGCCTTGGTGGGAGGCGCCCCAGCCCACCTAGGGGCTGGTCCCTTCCCACTATTGGCCCATGTAGGCCTCCGGGGCTGGTGGCCCCACCTGGTGGACCTCCGGACCCCTCCGGTGGTCCCGGTACACTACCAGTGATGCCCGGAACAATTCCGGTGGCCAAAACCATACTTCCTATATATCAATCTTTACCTCCGGACCATTCCGAAACTCCTCGTGACGTCCGGGATCTCATCCGGGACTCCAAACAACATTCGGTAACCGCGTACATACTTTCCCTATAACCCTAGCGTCATCGAACCTTAAGTGTGTAGACCCTACGGGTTCGTGAGTCATGCAGACATGGCCGAGACAACTCTCCGGTCAATAACCAACAACGGGATCTAGATACCCATGTTGGCTCCCACATGCTCCACGATGATCTCATCGGATGAACCACGATGTCAAGGACTTAATCAATCCCGTATACAATTCCCTTTGTCCATCGGTATGATACTTGCCCGAGATTCGATCGTCGGTATCCCAATACCTTGTTCAATCTCGTTACTGGCAAGTCTCTTTACTCGTTCCATAACACATCATCCCGTGATCAACTCCTTGATCACATTGTGCATATTATGATGATGTCCTACCGAGTGGGCCCAGAGATACCTCTCCGTTTACACGGAGTGACAAATCCCAGTCTCGATTCGTGCCAACCCAACAGACACTTTCGGAGATACCTGTAGTGTACCTTTATAGCCACCCAGTTACGTTGTGACATTTGGCACACCCAAAGCACTCCTACGGTATCCGGGAGTTGCACAATCTCATGGTCTAAGGAAATGATACTTGACATTAGAAAAGCTTTAGCATACGAACTACACGATCTTTGTGCTAGGCTTAGGATTGGGTCTTGTCCATCACATCATTCTCCTAATGATGTGATCCCGTTATCAACGACATCCAATGTCCATGGTCAGGAAACTGTAACCATCTATTGATCAACGAGCTAGTCAACTAGAGGCTTACTAGGGAGATGGTGTTGTCTATGTATCCACACATGTATCTGAGTTTCCTATCAATACAATTCTAGCATGGATAATAAACGATTATCATGAACAATGAAATATATAATGATAACTAATTTATTATTGCCTCTAGGGCATATTTCCAACACCTCCTACTCCACCGGCTGCTGTCTCTCCGACTCCTTCTGCTGTTCTGGATCGTGTTGTTGCTGAGCTGGACCGACTGCGGCAGGATCTTCTTGGCGCCGACCCTCGCTTGGTGGCCGGGCGCTTGGAGCTGGCTTCAGGATGGGTTCGCTCCGATGCTTCGATTCGGGCGGCGCTGGTCCAGGCCTCGACGGCTTGCGATGAGGAGAAGCAGGCTGTCCTTGAGGCGAAGGCTGCTCGTGACGCAGCCCTGGGGGAGGTGGTCGACATCCATGGTCGCTTCAAGGCGCTGGAGGACGAGCTGCAGGGCCTGCGGGACCAGCTCGCGAAAGAGGTCCGCCTTCGCCAAGAGCAGGAAGAAGGCGTGAAGGCTCGCGAGGCGGCCGTCAAGGAAAGGGAGGTCAAGCTCAGGAAGCGCCGCGACCGCCTAGGCGCGCTGGAGCAGGAGTTGGGGGCGAGGAAGGCCGAGCTGGACGACAAGGCCCTGGTTCTTGCCGAGGACCACGTGGCCTTCACGGAGATGGAGGCGAAGGCTCGCTCCTCGCTGAGGACGCTTTACGACAGCGGCCTGGAGAGCCCGCTGGCACCGAGGACGGCCCCGCCAAGCTGCTTCCCTTCCTAGTTCGTGCTCTTGAAGATGTCGCCCTTGGCCTTGGCCCCACGGCCGAGGCCGAGGCGCGTGTCCTGTCTTCTGCAACGCTGACGCGAGTCCTCACCCACATCTACCTTCGCGATCTCGGCGCCGACCTTGACGGCCTGCTGGAGCCAGTAAGCAGCGAGCGTGCCGCTGCCGCTGTCGAGGCCGTGAAGGGTCACGTGGAGGCTCTGCTGGGGAAGTTCCGGGCCTTCAGCACCAAGCCGAAGCAAGGCGCTGCCGACCCCATTGCTCCATGAGGCGCACCCACTCCGCGCTGCTCCACCGCTGACAAGTGACTCCGTTGTGGCTCCTGTCCTGCCTTTAATTCCTGCACATGTATCATGCCTCGGGGAGGCGTTTAAACTTGCGTTTGGCATTGAGACAACAGTGTGGACTGTGATATTTGCTTTTGAATTCCTTGAAATTTGCGCTTTTCCTTCCTACTTGCTTATGTTCTACGCCGGTAGAGCCCGGCCCCGTGCATACCTCACCCAGCGTTAGTCTCGACTGGAAACCAGGATGGGGCCAAGGAGTGAGGGGCTACGTGACAAGTTAGGCTCCTGAGTCGCGATGCTCAGGAGTCCCCCTTGGAGCACGAACAGCAAGTAGGGAGGTGTGATGTGGGTGGATCTACCGTTCTACGTCTGCAGAGCCCGGCCGCGCGCATACCTCAACCGCCGTTAGCCTTTCGAAACTAAGGAGTGAGGGGCTACGCGACCAGTTAGGCTCCTGAGTCGCGATGCTCAGGAGTCCCCCTTGATGCTCAAACGGCCTTCGTACCTTGGCTCCGCTCGGGGAGAGACGCGCGACGAACCAGGCCCTAGGGGGGGGCTGGCTGGGCGGCGTGCGTCTGGGCGTGACCCAGGCGCAGCCCCCGTGCCCAGCCCCCTCGCGTGGCACTCCCGAGGGGAGGCATTATGATGAGGCTAGACACTGAGCTCTGGGCTCCCTGAGGTTGATGCGGCCCGGGGGCCACCCTCAGTTGTTTATCACCAGCGCGGAGCATAGCGCTTCCGTATGTGTACGGGCATAGCCGCTCCTCGGCAGTGTCGTCAGCCAGCGCGGAGCATGGTGCTTCCACTGGTACGTGGGAGGGGGCCCCCCTCCGGGAGGAGCCCCCGGGGCGTGTACAGCCCCGCCCTGACACGTGGCTGGCACGGTAGGGCCTGGCGAGGTGTATCTGGGCACCCGTGGGCCAGCGCGGGACTCACGGGGCCCTACCTCTAGGCGGGTTGCGCCTGGCACTGGGCCTTATCATGTGATGTGTCCCTGCAAATTTGGTTAGATGCCGGCACTCTACGTCCTCGGGTCCCAGCCCTCGAGCTGGTCTCAGCCGTCGCTGGTATGCCAGGTCGCGATGCCGTGGACAAGGCGAGAGGGTGAGGGCTGGAGAGCTAGTAAGAGCCCTGAGTCGCGATGCTCAGGTACCCCCCCTTTAACGTGCAAGTGGTCGGCATGGAGAAGAAGAGGTGCCGTGGACCGGCATCAAATAATCAAGCATGGTGGGTATAACGCATAACCGGAAATAAATGCAAATGAGATACATGCCGCTGGGTCTGGCCTGAGTGACTTGGGGATCATGCAGCCCGAGGGGCGCTCCCAACAAGGTAAGCTAACAACATGAAATAAAAGGGATACATGCCGCAGGGACGGACCCACGCGGCCTGGGAATAATGCAACCCTGGGGGGCGCTCCCAGCTGGAAGCGAAACTTGAAAGATGTCACCTGATGACGTAGAGGTCAAAGGGGTGTTGGTGTAGCAGACTCGGTGGGCCGCGGAAGCCGATCCTCACGAGCCCCCAGGCCCGGGGGCCTCGGGAGGCTCCGGAGGTGCTGGCGGCTCCCCGCGGACCATCTCCATCTCCGTCAGGGCTGCGGAATGCCTGACCTCTTGTGCCTCCATGATGCCCCTCATGAGGCGTTGGTACGTGGCAGCCGCGTTCGGCAAGCCGTAAGGCATGCGAACGTAGCTGTGGGGTGGACCTCCGCAGCGCCCCACTCGCGAGGGCCAGAGGCGCTCCAGAGAGGCGACTCGGTTGAGCCCTGGTATGTCGATGCAGACGCGCAGCCCACCATCCTCGCCTGGATGGGGAGCCACTTCTGGTAGACGGCGGCCGCCTTTCATGACCCTTGACTCCTGTAGCTCCTGAATGGCCTTGCTGACGAACTCCTGAGGGTCTGGCTCTCCTTGCCTTACTCCTTCTTGAGGGAAACGTGCTTCGAAACACGTCTCCATGTGGTGCCCAAGCGCCTCCCTCGTGACCCTAGCTAGGTCGGTGGCCCTCCAGGGGAGAGCCCCTGAGTCCTGCTTGAGGAGGGCGCCGGGCGCGCTTTCCTATGCGATGGAAGGAGGTTCCCCCTGGGCAGGCACGGGCCCAGAGGGGCCTGCCTCCTGAGGGGCCAGGCCAGACAATGTCTTCTTTTTCTTGGGGGTGGTCTCGGGAAGCCTCCTGCTTCCGCGATCTGGGACTTCCAGTGACGCGGCCTGAAAGGCTCGTTCGAGGGAACACACCGCGTCCTTCTCTTCACAAGGCACCGTGATGACTCCGCCACTTCCTGGCATCTTGAGGACGTTGTAGCTGTGGTGAGTTACGACCATGAACTTGGCCAGCGCTGGGTACCCAAGGATGGTGTTGTACGGCAGGCGAATGTGAGCGACGTCGAAGTCGATGAGATCGGTGCGGTAGTTGTCACGTGCCCCGAAGGTGACAGGGAGGCGGACCTGCCCAATCGGGACCGTGGAGCCGTCGGTGATTCCAGAGAAGGGCTTGGTTGGCAGAAGCTGGCCGTAAGGCACTTGGAGATTGTTGAATGTTTCCACGGACAGGACGTTGAGCCCTGCCCCGCCATCGATGAGGGTCCTGGTGACCACCACGTTGCTGATGATTGGGGAACAAAGCATCGGGAGGACTCCGGCCGTAGCCGCACACTTGAGCTGATCTGCTGAGCTGAACGTGATGGCGCACGCCGGTGTAACACCCTTGATGCGACTATAGCTCCCACGTGTCGAGGCACGACTTAGAGACATAATCGCATTGAAGGCATATGTCGCAAGTCAGGCAATCATCACAAACATCCCATGTAATATAGATAATAAAAGGGATAACATAGTTGGCTTACACTCGCCACGTCAATCAAGTACATAAATAACATTACATCATTCAAACACTCATGGCCCGACTACGGCGCCAAAATATAAGATAACCCAACATGCGACACGGTCCCGATCACCCCCAACTAGGCACCACTACTGATCATCAGGAAAGGAAACATAATAACGTTGAGAGTCCTCGTCGAACTCCCACTTGAGCTCGAGCGCGTCACCTGGAGCGAAATCATCAGGCCCTGCATCTGGTGTAATAGTAATCTGTGAGCCACAGGGACTCAGCAATCTCGCACCCTCGCGATCAAGACTATTTAAGCTTATAGGTAAGGCAAGGTAAATATAAGTGGAGCTGCAGCAAGCGACTAGCATATATGGTGGCTAACTTATTCGCAAAAGAGAGCGAGAAGAGGAGGCAAAGCGCGAGCGAGAAACTAGAGAGCAACCCCTGCAAGCATTACTCCAACACCGTGTCCACTTCCCGGACTCCGCCGAGAAGAGGCCATCACGGTAACACACTCAGTTGATTCATTTTAATTAAGTTAAGGTTCAAGTTATCTACAACCGGACATTAACAAATTCCCATCTGCCCATAACCGCGGGCATGACTTCCGAAAGTTCAAATCCCTGCAGGGGAGTCCCAACTTAGCCCATGACAAGCTCTCACGGTCAATGAAGGAATAGACCTCCTCCCGAGATGTTCCGATCAGACTCGGTATCTCGGTTCTTCAAGACACTTCGACAGGTTAAAACAAGACCAGCAACACCGCCCGAATGTGCCGACAAATCCCGATAGGAGATACACATATCTCTTTCTCAGGGCACACTCAGATTGTTTTAGGTATGGGTAGGCCAGCCCAGAGTTGCCCCTGGTGGCCACCGGCAGCTGACAGGTGGACCAACACTCAGAGGAGCACTGGCCCGGGGGGGGGGGTTAAATAAGATGACCCTCGGGCTCCGGAAACCCAAGGGAAAAAGAGGCTAGGTGGCAAATGGTAAAACCAAGGTTGGGCATTGCTGGAAAAGCTTTAATCAAGGCGAACTATCAAGGGGTTCCCATTATAACCCAACCGCGTAAGGAACGCAAAATCCGGGAACATAACACCGATATGACGGAAACTAGGGCGTCAAGAGTGGAACAAAACACTAGGCGAGAGGCCGAGCCTTCCACCCTTCACCAAGTATATAGATGCATTAAGATAACATGGCAATATAATGATATCCCAACAAGTAAATAAATGTTCCAACAAGGAACGGTCTCCAATCTTCACCTGCAACTAGCAACGCTATAAGAGGGGTTGAGCAAAGCGGTAACATAGCCAATCAACGGTTTGCTAGGACATGGTGGGTTAGAGGTTTGACATGGCAATTTGGGAGGCTTGAAAGCAAGTGGTAGGCATCGTAGCATTGGCATAGCAAAAGAGCGAGCAAACTAGCATAGCAAAGATAGTAGTGATTTCGAGGGTATGATCATCTTGCCTGCAAAGCTGTCAGAGTTGACTGGATCCTCGAAAGCAAACTCAACGGGCTCCTCATTAGCGAACTCATCTCCCGGCTCTACCCAAACAAGACAAACAAGCAACAAGGACACAATCAACCACGTGCAAGGATCAAACAATATGATGCAATTATGATATGCTATGCGGGATGCGATGAGGGATGCATATGCAAGATTTGACAGGAAATGCATGGACCTGGCCTCAACTTGGGAATCCAAGTGTGCCACTGGAAAGATGAGATGAAATCACTTGAAAACGATATAAAGAACGCCGGAATCGGAGTTACGGTTTGGAAATGGCAAGCGATTCAAAAATGACACCGGTCTGCGATTTACAGCAAGTAGCCAACTAAATGCAATGAGATGAACATGCTACAGCACCCAAACATGACAACAAAATACATGGCAAGGATGCATTCAAGATGCTTAACAAAAGTCTAGCACTGAGCTACGGCCAATTCATCCATTAACAGGTTCAAACAAGCATGGCAAAAATGCATATTGCAAACAGATCTCAGACTTAGTGAAATTAACACTTGTCTGAAATTTCAGACCAAGTAGCACTCTTTAGAGCAACAAAACTACATGCTACAGGACCTGAACATGGCAAAGTAAAGCATGTCATGGAGCTACTCAAAGAGCTTAACAAAAGTCCCTTAGTGACCTTGAGCCAAAAGGGATCAGAAAATACAATTGCAAGCATGTGAACATGGCAAAACATAATCAGTTCTCAGACTTAGTGAAAACTGGAGCATGCATAAAACAGATATCAAGTAGGCATGTTTACGAGCTCGATGCACTCACTACGGAGCAAGTCATGACAAACTAAGCATGCATCCATCTAGAACACACAAAATGCAAGCTAGACATGGCAAGAACAATAACATAGCATGCACGGATCAACTACAACATCATCGGCAAAATTGCAAACAAGTTGACAATCTGCCCAGATTCACAAAGTAGCAAAAGTAGAGCTCGATTGACTCAAGCTAGGGTGCTCCATAATTGCAAACAAAGACATGGATGGATAGAGCACTACAAGATTAATAAAACATCCTTACTGATCATCCTCAAAAGAGGCACGGATCACTAGGAAACAACATGAACATATGAAATAAACAGATCAAGGACTTAGTGAAAATGCTAAGTCCCTGAAAACAGAGTTACCAAGTGCCTCACTTTGCAAGCTTGTGCTAGTCACCGCACACATCACAAAAATACATGGGTTGCACCTCTAGAAAGATGACAAAACCCTTAGCAAAACATATGTAGAGCTCATGGGCATAACATGCACACAATAATCATGGCAAAAATGACAAATATGCAAATGGAGTAGCAGATCTGACAATTAACTCAAGTAGCCCTCTTCTAAGAGCATTTCGGGCATCAAGATAAACTCAAATGAAAATTATGCAATGGAATGAAATGATGTACTCTCTGAGATGAACATTTTGATATGCTATATGCATGAATCGGAGCTACGGATGCAAAGTTACGAGGCTATGAACAAGAGCACTTGGACTAGAAAATTCCGGGGACTTAGAAAAAAAACACCACCAGATCTAGGGCTTCGGTGGCACGCGAACCGAGGTGGCTCCTGCGAGGACTGTAGCTCCGACGAGGTCGGCTCGTCGGCGGGGAGAAGAAAGGGAGGCGAGGTCGGGCTCTCCCCAGCCGGTGCTGACGGCGGCGGGCTTCGAGGAGCGGCGGGGCGGCGACGACCGTGGTGGCCGGAGCGGGCGGAGGGGAGCTCCGGTCGCCGGCGTTGGCGAGGGAGGCGGCGATGCGGCGGCGGGGAGCAGGGAGGCGCGGGGCGGCGGATGGGCCTCGGGGGCCCGATCTGGGCCTCCCGGGCCGGCGGCGACGGCGAAGTGGGGCGGCGGCTCGGACCAGTGAGGAGGCGACACGTGGCGGCGGCGGGTCGATCCGGACGTGTCCGGCCCGCGGAAAATTGTCCGGCGGCGCGTGGAGACGACGGAGACTAGGGTTTCGGGGAGGGGATCCGAGATTTGGAATGGGGGTTCTTTAAATAGGCATAGAGGGAGCTAGGAGAGTCCAAATGAGGTGCGGTTTTCGGCCACGCAATCGTGATCGAACGCTCTAGATGATGGAGCAGGTTTAGGTGGGTTTTGGGCCAAATTGGAGGGGTGTTGGGCTGCAACACACACGAGGCCTTTTCGGTCCCTCGGTTAACCGTTGGAGTATCAAACGAAGTCCAAATGATACGAAACTTGACAGGCGGTCTATCGGTAGTAAACCAAGGCCGCTTGGCAAGTCTCGGTCCAATCCGGAAATGTTTAATCCCCACATACGAAAGAAAGCTAGAAATGACCACCGGAGGAGAACGACGCGCCGGAATGCAAAACGGACAACGGGGAAAATGCTCGAATGCATGAGATGAACACGTATGCCAATGCAATGCGCATGATGACATGATATGAGATGCATGACAACGACAACAACACACGGAGACAAAAACCCGAACCCGAGAAAATAAAATAACTTAATGCCAGAAACGGCAAGAGTTGGAGTACAAATTGGGAAAGTCATATCCGGGGTGTTACAGTCGGCCACCTGAGAGGGCGCGTGGCTTCAAGCCTGGGGAGGACTGCATTCACTTCGCGGGCGAACTGCTTGAAGATGCGTTGAGAGGATGGGGCCTGAGCCCCGCCCAGGATGCAGGCGATCGCGCGCGGCTCTTGGAAGCCCCCAACCCCCTCGTCTTGGTGGCGGTCCTCGTTTCTCCTTGGCTGCGGCGGCAGCGGAGGGAGGCCTGCGTTGCCTTGCCGGCGATCCTCACGAGGCTGATCCCTCCAGTCTCCCTCGCGAGGCGGGTCTTGCCAGCGACCCTCGCGAGGTTGATCGCGCCACCCTTGGCGCGGGCCACGGTCTTCCCAGCGTCCTGCGTTCCTTCCTTCTCCTCGACCGTAGCCCCGGTCACCGCGGTCGGGGCGACGGCCGATCCTTCCTTCTCGCACGGCTCGGAGCTCTTGACATTCGTTGGTGTTGTGGGTGTGGAGGTCGTGGTACACACAGTACCGGCTGCCCTTGGAAGGTTCGGGCTGATCTCTGCCCCGCTTGGTGTCTGGTTCTGCCGCGAGCACGGTAGCCCCCTTGCGCTTCACATCCTTGGCCTTGGACTTCTTCTCTTCTGGGTCTGTGGCAGGCAGCTCAAGGAGGGAGAGACGCCCTTCGTCATCCCTGGTGCACTTGGTTTCCAAGTTGAACAGCTCCAAGGAAGTGCACAAGTCTTCATGCATCGTCAGCTCCTCCTTCATCTTGACATCGCGCACGCCGTCGGAGAAGGCTGAGATGATGGCCTCCTTAGTCACCTTGGGAATCTTGAGGCGTGCGTTGTTGAAGCGCTGGATGTACTTCTGCAGGGTCTCCCCGGGTTGTTGCTTGATGCGGTGCATGTCGCTCACGGTGGGCGGCCGGTCGCGAGTACCTTGGAAGTTGGCAACGAAGCGGGTGCGCATCTCGTCCCAGGAGGAGATCGTGCCTGGAACCAGGTTCAGGAGCTAGGTGCGGGCCCCGTCCTTGAGTGCCATGGGAAACCAGTTCGCCATGACCTTTTCGTCTCCGTTGGCAGCTTTCATGCCCAGCTCGTAGAGCTGGATGAACTCCGCAGGGTCAGCCGTGCCGTCGTAACGAGGAGGCAGGTCTGGCTTGAACTTGCCGGGCCACGCGACGCTGCGTAGCTCGGTGGTGAAGGCACGGCAGCCTGCTGTGGCCACGGGAGGCCTTGGGTGACGGAGAGCTTGGTCTTGCATGTCCCCACGCGCTATAGCTGGGAGCAGCGCGGGGTCTTGACGTGCTGGAGCAGGAGCATGGTCGCGACGTGCTGGAGCAGGGAGCGCCCGGGTAGCTTCTTGCGGGCGAGGGACTTCCTGGCAGCTCTGCTCTTGCTGCGCTGGCACCTGACGGAGCGGGTTCCGCCCAGGGGCCACGCGCCTTGGAGCCATGGCGCCTTCTTGAGGAGGAGGCGGCCGGGGCGCCACCGGAGCCTCGTCGCCCGTGCGGGGAAGGGTGCGGTGCAGCGGAACAGAGGGCGCAGGAGAGCCCCCTGCGGCGCGGACGAGCTCGGCGACGCGGTCGAGCCATTCTTCGTAGACGTCGTCGACGAGACGGTAGCGCAGGAGCTCGTTTGCCACGATGAGCGCAGCTCGAGCCTCCATGGGTGCGTGGAGCGCGCGGGACGAAGAACCAGCTGGGGTGAGCGAGGGAGTAGCGGTGCGGCTGTCTTGCCGCACGGACAGATGCTGAGACGATGCTTGCTGCTCGTCCCCCGCTGGGCCGGTGGCGGCGTTGACGGCAGGTGACGGGGAACGGCGAGGACGCCCGCCGACAGGAGCCGTCTGGGCGACGCGGGAAGCGAGAGCGGCCCGGCGCTCGGCGCTGGCCCGACGAGCGTCAGACATGGGCACGATGGTCGGAGGAGAACAGGGTGGTGGAAGACGAATTCCGGCACACCCCTACCTGGCGCGCCAAATGTCGGATTTTGGGTTCCGGCAGACCCTTGAGGTTCGAACACTGGTGTGCGCGTGGAGATTTCGCCTCCTACCTACCTGCACCCCTCCGCCTCGCTAAGATCTAAGCTATGGAAAGAACAACACGAGAGACACAGGGTTTATACTGGTTCGGGCCACCGTTGTGGTGTAATACCCTACTCTAGTGTGTGGTGTGGTGGATTGCCTCTTGGGCTGATGATGAGGAATAATACAAGGAAGAACAGCCTCGCGAGGGTCTGTTCTTGGCTGGGGCGATGAACTGCTGGGAGGAGTTCAGTCACCCTTCTCTCTCTCTCTCTCCGATTGTTGATGCTGATTCTCTCTCCCCCTTTGCCCTGTGGGGTGCTGGTCCTATTTATAGAGGCCCTGGTCCTCTTCCCAAATATCGAGCGAGAAGGGAGCCAACAATGGCGGGCTAATTTGAAGGGGGACAGCTAGTACTAGCTATCCTGACAAAAGTAGTCTTCGCCTGCACAAAGCTCTGGTGGTGACGCCGTCTTGGGCTCCACGATGACCTCCGTCTTGCAGTCCTCCTGGTCTTGGTCTTGTTGCACCGAAATGGCAACCTTTGCCTGACGCCTCGGTACTCCGCAGCTACGCTTGCTCCCTTTGCACCAAAGAGGAAAGGAGGACACTGCGCGGCTGGCGCCCGCCTGGCGCCCTTGGTCGTCATGGCTTGCGTCACGGGCACCTCATGAGGTACCCCGCCTTGATCTCTCCGCCTCCTCGCGAGCCAGCCTAGTGAGGCCGTGCCTGAGGAAGCTCTGTGTCATCCGCCCCGCGAGGCTTGGCCCCTCGCGAGGGTCTTGGGTCTGTGTTGGTGCAGATGGGCCGTGCTGGGCCCCCCTTTGAGCCACGCCGCAGGCCGTAGGTAGGCAAGTCTGGGGACCCCCGTTCCCAGAACGCCGATAGTGTCCTTCGCAACCTCTTCAACCGATTCAAGAGAAATGACAATGAGAATATCTAGCTCACGTTTGATCGACTCACTGACATCACAAATGAGCTTCAAGCCCTCGGCGCTACTGAGATCACCAAGCATGAAGTCGTCAAGACACTCCTGAGATCACTTGACAGCTCGTTTGACACCCTAGCCCTGATGATTCAAGAACGTCCTGACTTCAAGACACTCGATCCGTCTGACATACTTGAGAGGCTCAACACACATGAGTTTCAGCTTTCTAAGAAAAGAGATATCTACGGTCCCAACTATGGGCGAACTCGTGCCTTGAAGGCAAAAGCTGTCTCCTCATCTGAAGAAGAATCTGACAGTAGTTCTGATGATCCTGAAGACATTGGAAAGGAGCTTGCTATGCTTGTGAAGAAGTTCCAAAAATTCACCAAGAAGAAAGGCTTCAGAAAGTCCTCAAGATCAAGCTCAAGGAATGATGAAGCTTCTGCTCATGACTACAAGAAGAGAACATGCCACAAGTGCAAGAAACCTGGCCACTACATCTCTGAGTGTCCGCAGTGGGACAATGAGAACAAGAAGAAAAAGAAGAGCAAGGAGTATGATTCTCACGACAAGAAGAAGAAGAAATACTCAAAGTCTTCTTCCAAGTCTTCCTCAAAGTCTTCATCACACAAGAAGAGCTCACCTGGCAAGGCTCGTGCGTTTGTTGGCAAGGAAATGGATTCGGAGGAGTCCGCTTTTGAGGAGGCGGAGGTGGAGTCTGAGGAGGAGTCCGATTCTGGTGTGGCAAGTCTGGCTATAGCCTACGTTGCCAAGTCCATCTTCAACACTGAAGACAATATCACCAACGCTGATGCTAATGACAAGGACGACTCCACTCCCACCTACTGCTTCATGGCACGTGGTGCCAAGGTAAACTCATGCGCCACTCACTATCAAATATCAACTGAAGATGACTCTGATTGTGGTTCCAAACCCAGCTACAAAACACTTGCTAAAATTGCAACTGAACAATAGAAAGCTATGGAACATATTCAAAAACTATTAGACAAAAGCGATGACCTGTTGGACGCTGAAATGACTCGATCTCAGTCCTTAATTGAAGACATAAAAAATCTTCATGTTAAGTATGAGGAACTTGAAAGTCGTCATGAAACGCTCTCAACATCTCATGAAAAGCTTTCCTATGATTATCTTCAAAGGAAGCAAGACCTTGAAAAATTGAGAACGGCTCATGAAGATCTTCAAAAGGATAACGAGTCACTTCGCGCCAAACAGATCAGTTCCGCTCAGGAAGGTTTTGAACCACCATGTCTTAAATGCATTGAGCGTGATAACGCTACTTCTGTTGCTGAATGTTCTACTGCTGCTACTGTTGCAATATCTTCAACTGTTGATGTGATAACTAACCCCTCTGCTGAGGATGCCACTGCTATTGCTGATGAGAATGCTAGGTTGAAGACATTGCTTGAAACAGGGATGTTCAAAAGTCTCAAAGGGCATCAGACACTATGTGATGTCCTCAAAAGGCAGATCCTGAACCGAAACCCTAGGAAAGAGGGTGTTGGGTTCGAAAGGAAAATTAATGCTGGTGGCTCTTACTGGAAACCTGAGCAGTACCCCAAAACCACATGGGTTGCTGCAAAGGGACCTTTAGTGGATCCATCCACCCTATCTGGCTTCACTTGTGCTAATCCCATTGTTATTGATGAATCCTTTGATGCAAACTATAAACTGTTTAAGAATCAGAATGGTGAAGTGTTTGCCAGGTATATTGGTACTAACTGCAGGAATGGGCCGCCTATGAAGAAGGTCTGGGTGCTGAAAAGGTGTTTGGAGAATCTTCCTGTGAATGTCGTCATGAAACCACAAGTGAAGAAGACAAACCTCAGACCACAGGCTTCATACGGCCCAAAGGCTTCATATAGACAGAGGACTCACCTGAGTCGCACTAACGCAAGTGTTTTGCAGGGAAGCCATACTCAGGCCTGTGAATATGAGCGCGTTTCATCAAACCGCCATGTTCATAAGACCAAGAACTATTCTACTTATTCTTATGAGTACTATTGTCCACCTGCAAGACTTTTTGCTAGGGCTCCAAAGCCAAAGTTCTCAGATGCTGCACTTAGACTCATTGCTTCGAAGCCACCCTTGAAGATGTGGGTGGCTAAGAAAGCTTAACTCTCTTTTGCAGGGAAAGGTCTCCAGCCGAAAACCAAAATCGTCTGACACTATTGCTGGGGACCTTAAACATCTTGTAGGGCGCAAGATCAAATGCCCAAATGGTCTTATTATGTACTTTGTTCCCGAGTCGCTTGCTACTTGCCCTATCAGTCCTAATCTCGATCTATGCTTTCATAATCCACTGGCTCGTCAAATGTTTTTGCTTCACAATTCTCTTCGTGAAGCCTATCCCCCTAACTGCACTATAGGGTACGACACCAGCTGCTTCAGAATGGATTATTGATAGTGGGTGTACCAATCACATGACTAGCAAGTGAAGCCTTCTTATGGACTCAACCTTATGTCCATCTGACAAAAGTCACATCACATTTGCTGACACTGGTAAAAGTAAGGTATTGGGTCTAGGTAGAGTTGCAATCTCAAAGGATCAACACATGGATAAAGTCATGCTTGTTGAATCCCTTGGTTTCAACTTAATGTCTGTCTCAATGCTTTGCGATTTAAACATGATTGTGATGTTTGGAAAATATCGTTGCCTTGTTCTAATGGAATCTGACAAGTCTCTAGTGTTTGAAGGGTATCGGAAAGATGATTTGTACGTGGTAGATTTCTGAGCAGGACCACAGCTTGACGTATGTCTTCTAGCAAAAGCTTCAGAATGCTGGCTCTGGCATCGGAGGCTAGGGCATGCTGGCATGAGGAACTTGCACACTCTTGCAAGAAAGAAGCATGTCATAGGCATCGAGGGCGTCAAGTTCAAGAAGGATCACTTATGCGGTGCCTGTAAAGCAGGAAAGATGACGAGGGCCAAGCATCTCTCGAAGACAATCATGACAACGACTCAACCCTTCGAACTACTACACATGGATCTTTTCGGTCCCACTCATTACTCAACTCTTACTACTACTGCTTGTCTCTATGGCTTTGTCATTGTTGATGATTATTCAAGATATACTTGGGTGCATATAATCCTCTACAAGACTGAAGTGCAGGATGTCTTCAGACGCTTCGCCAATCGAGCAATGAACAACTATGGCGTCAAGATAAAGCACATCAGAAGTGACAATGGCACTGAATTCAAGAACACTGGCCTAGATACATATCTTGATACTTTGGGCATCACACATGAATTCTCAGCTCCGTACACGCCACAGCAGAATGGTGTCGTCGAACGCAAGAACAGAACACTTATTGAGATGGCTCGGACGATGCTTGATGAATACAAGACTCCAAGAAAATTCTGGCCTGAAGCCATTGATACTGCATGCCATATCATCAACCGTGTTTATCTTCACAAGCTTCTGAACAAAACATCCTATGAGCTCCTTACTGGCAAGAAGCCAAATGTCAGTTACTTCAGAGTATTTGGTGCCAGGTGCTGGATCAAGGATCCACATCACACTTCAAAATTTGCACCAAAAGCACATAAAGGTTTTATGCTTGGATATGGAAAGGATTCGCACTCCTACAGAGTCTTCAACCTCTTTCACTATAAAGTGGTTGAAACTGTGGATGTGCGGTTCGATGAGACTAACGGCTCGCAAAGAGAGCAGCTGCCAAATGTGCTAGATGAAGTTCCATCCAGTGAATCAATCAAACTTATGGGAACTGGAGAAATCATACCTTCTGAAGCTCAGCCTGAAGAGGAACTTATCATCTCCGCACCTGATCGACCTGAAGACAATGCTCAGCCTAAAGACAATCCTTCTAACGATGAAAATGATTAGCAAGAGCAAAATCTTCGTCCTGTACATCCTCGTGTTGCAAATGAAGTGCAGATTGAGAGAATAATTGATAGCATCAATGCACCAGGTCCACTCACTTGTTCAAGGGCAACACAGCTAGAAAATTTCTATGGACACTTCGCATTTGTCTCAATATCTGAACCCAAGAAAGTTGATGAAGCCTTCATGGAACCTGAATGGATTCAAGCTATGCAAGAAGAGCTTCAACAGTTTGAGCTGCATAATGTATGAGAACTGGTTAAGCGTCCTGATCCTCACAAGCACAATATAATAGGCACCAAATGGATATACCGCAACAAGTAAGATGAGCATGGTCAAGTTGTCAGAAACAAAGCTCGTCTCGTTGCTCAAGGATACACTCAAGTTGAAGGGATTGACTTCGATGAGACATTTGCTCCTGTGGCTAGGCTTGAAGCCATACACATACTGCTGGCCTATGCAAATCATCATAACATTCTTCTGCATCAAATGGATGTGAAGAGCGCTTTTCTCAATGGCAAGATTGACGAAGAAGTGCATGTTGCACAACCGCCTGGCTTTGAAGATCCAAAACATCCTGATATGGTGTACAAGCTCAACAAGGCACTGTATGGCCTCAAACAAGCCCCTAGGGCTTGGTATGACACACTCAAAGACTTCCTGAAGAGCAAAGGCTTCAAACCTGGTTCCCTCGACCCCACTCTCTTCACGAAGACATATGATGGTGAACTGTTTGTGTGCCAAATATATGTGGATGACATTATCTTCGGCTGCACCAATCAGAAATACACTGATGAGTTTGGATATATGATGCAAGAGCAATATCAGATGTCCATGATGGGAGAGCTGGAGTTCTTCCTTGGTCTTCAAATACGTCAGCAACGCAACGGCATCTTTATATCTCAAGAGAAATACCTCAAAGATTGCCTGAAGAAATTTGGAATGCAAGATTGCAAAGGCTACACGATGCCAATGCCAGCCAAACATCATCTGGGTCCTGAGGACAATGGTAAAGAGTTCGATCAAAAGGTATATCGCTCCATGATTGGTTCCTTGCTTTATTTATGTGCATCTAGGCCAGATATCATGCTTAGTGTTTGCATGTGTGCCTGGTTCCAAGCGGCACCAAAGGAATCGCATCACTTAGTTGTGAAGCGAATTCTCAGATATTTGGCTCACACCCCAACACTAGGATTATGGTATCCAAAGGGCTCAGAGTTTGATCTAGTTGGATTCTCGGATGCTGATTATGCTGGTGACAAGGTGGATCGCAAGTCCACATCAGGCACATGTCATTTTCTTGGATGATCACTTGTATGTTGGTCTTCAAAGAAGCAGAACTGTGTATCTCTCTCCATTGCTGAATCTGAATACATTGCTGCTGGATCTTGCTGCGCTCAGCTTCTATGGATGAAGCAAACACTCAAAGACTATGGCATTCACTTGAAGCAAGTACCACTCTACTGCGACAACGAAAGCACCATTAAGATTGCCAACAACCCAGTTCAGCACTCGAAGACAAAGCACATTGAAATTCGTCATCACTTTCTCAGAGATCATGTTGTGAAGGAAGATATTGATATCATACATGTCAACACTGAAGAGCAATTGGCAGATATCTTCGCCAAGCCCTTGGATGAGAAGAGGTTTTGCAAGTTACGGTGTGAGCTAAATATCTTGGAATCCTCAAATGTCCTGTGATCAGGCACACATCCTAACACTTATGCATGTTGATGACTTAGATGTGCAACACATGAAGTAACGTATATCTTCAATCAATGAAGACTTACATTCTGAGTGTGAATACATTAACGTGGAATTTGACTTCGGAGCACCACGATAATTGTGCGCCGTGTCTGGGTCTAATACTTCCTATACGGTGGGTAACGCCACCACCAAATTCTTCTGTTTGAAGTGTTTTACCCATGGCGTTACATGTGCTATGTCTTCACATTTTGTTTGTCTTCATTTTCAACTTGTCTTCATGATTATCTTCACTATGTTGACTTGATTGTCTTCTGATATATACATACTAGTGTTCTGTCCTCTACAACATTCACTTATAGCTATGTCTTCCTTGTTGAATCTTTTGAACTAAGTGAATGTGATCAGACCCTAATCTCTCTATGCTTTCTATCTCAAACTCTATCTGTCCAAATCATATGCATTCTATTGAAACTGTCGAATGTCTTCTCTGCGTCCTAGTCAGCAGAAGATACAGAGACAAACATTAAGTCCATTTTCAATGTTAATTCCTTCACCTGAACCCCGGAGAAGTGGGAACGACCACCCGACAATCCAGGCGTGCGTGGGAACGTGGAATAACCTCCGATATGTTGCATGATGGCCACGTGTCCTTCAGATGTGAATCGCCAGGGGCACCTGTGTAATAACACTGTGTCGTCCCTGTCCCTATAAATACATGCCTCACCACAGTCATTATCCTTTCTTCCACTCTCGCACAAACCCTAGCGCCACCGCTAGCCCTCGACGACGCCGGCGACGAAGCGCTTAGCTGCCACGACCTCACCGACGCCGTCTTCACGCCGGCCGCGGACATCGTCTTCTCCGCCGTCGCCGTAGGTGTCCTCCGTTGCCAAGTTAGGGCACGGACGATCGAACTGCTCGGCCTCCTCTCCCACTCCGTCTAGCAGGTCTTCGTGTGGTAAATAAAACCTCCTTTTTACGGCCCCTTTGATCCTATAGATTCATCACTTTCTACCACAAGCAGTTTCTGTTCACACAAGTTGGATCTATTTCATACTGCATCTCATAATATGCCTAGTATGTTCACTTATGCTTCACAAAGTAGTTAGATTCCTCACTTGTACTTATTCGTGGATTCGTACAAATCTGGAACCAACTCTCTATCTATGAGTGAATGTCTTCGCACTATGAGGTCAATGTCTTCTAAACTGATTTATCTTCAAAATCTTCTGAGAATGCATATGACCTCTTCCCCTTCCCTCGCACCTTAATGTTGTCACAGGTACATGTCTGTGGGAGAATCCCTTGGTTGTCATAGTCTGCATTCATTTGCAGAATTCTTACAGCATCATATAAATTCTCCCGAAGCCAGTTCCTGTTTGACCCGCAGGCGGAAGCCTTTGAAACCTTTGAATGTGTTGAAGCCATTCAGTTTGAAGTTCATGGCTACAGAGAAATCTACAAGGAAGGGAGGCAGACAGCGCCATGGAAACACTGCTAAGGACCTGCCACCAGATCTCTATGAGCTATACAAGTCAGATCCAGAAGAAACCTATGGAGAATGCAAGAACCGAATCCAATGGATTCGAAGACATTGGGTAGAGGAATGGTTCAAGTACAGATTCATCACCGACGGATATGCTGAGAAGAGTGCCATCAAGGGCCCATGGGGAGATATCATATACGAAGGTCTTCAGCCCAAATCACAGTCTGAAGCTATTGCTCAAGGCTTTTACCCCTGCATGCTTCGTGGACCTCAGCCTGCTAATGCCGACCCATCCACTCTGTTATGGTGTCGCGAAGACAATCTCTCCAAGCGCAACTATCAGTTTGCACAGAACTCTGCCAAGGAAAACAGGAAGTCATTGGAATTAGACTTCAACCCAGGCCCCTCTGCGCCACGTGCTGATGGCACACGAGAAGCTGAACCCAATCTGGTTGGGCCCTTCTACAACCTAGAAGGTCTCATCACTCATATTATGGTTCAAGGGGCAGTCGTGGATCAACCTGCAGATGATGCTGAATCTGACGAAGCACCTGCACCACCGAAGCCAACGAAGCTGAAGAAGCCTAAAGCTTCAAAGTCTGCCTCAGCACCAAAAATCTTATGGGCGAAGCCACTGGCTACTGCACCTCCTGAAGACAGTGTGCAGTCTGAAGATCTATCACGTATCTCCAAGAAGACTGAGATGAGAAAGAATACTGATTAGGCACTGACTGCTGCTGCTATTCTGCGCAATGATGCCATTGATCTGTCCAGCGATGAAGATCTTGCAGATGACGCTCTTGAGCAACTGATTAAGAGCAAGAAAGAAGCAGAAATCTTCAATGATTTGCCTCTCTTTGACGTGGCAATCATCCACAACTTCATTGATGAGTGGTTTGAAACCCCCAATCTCAGCTTTGGTGATATGCAACTTCCAATTGGTCTCAGCGTCGCCTTCACTGGCGCCATTGCTTCTGAGCTAGCTCTAGCTCAGCGCATCGTTGAACTGAAGCAAAAGATCGACTATGAGAAAGCTCAGTTCAAGAAGCACATGGCCAAGCTCAGCGTGCAAGATGTTAAAAACTTTAAGATTATGCTACACGAGCTCAAGGAAGCCTTTCTCAAGAAACATGAAGAAGCTAAAGGGTCTCGTGAGCGCATGAAGAGTCTGGCTGACAAGTGCGTGCAAGCCTACAATGAAGCTGAGAAGCGCAAGGCTCTTGGGCGTCCTGGCATTGACCCCAGAATGGCTGCAAAGAAGAAGAAGCCATCGACTGACACATCTGCACCTTCAAGGCAGGAAGAGCCCCGCATTGTCTTCGCAAGCAGCATGTCCGGCTCGAAGCCAAAGGTCACTTCCACCGCTTCAGACCTGAAGAAGACAAGGGCTGCGGAGGATGAAGCCAGAAAGAGGAAAAATCCTGACGCTTCTGATGTCGCTCCCTCCAAGAAGAAGCGCAAAACCAAGAAAGATCGGGCTGCTCCCACAGAGCCCATTGTTGTCGAGCCCATCTCGGTTGCTCGTCCTAAATCTTCGCATCAAGAACGATGGATGATAGTTCATGAGCCTGCTTCCACAGAGGCTCCTGAAGCTGAAGACATTCCAGCAATTGACCCCACCGCTGCTGAAGACATTGGTCACCATGACAATGTTGAAGATGATGAAGTCCTTCCTCAGATCGAGCACCAATTGGTATCATCGCCTGTGCTTACGCACAACGAACTCATTAGCATTGGTCGTCCTCTGACGCCAACTGCTCAGGATGCATCGCGGGCTGATCACCCACAGAGACAAGACACTCCAAGCTCTCCCCAACCGCAAACAACCCCATCAGTGCAAGAAGAGGATGACTTTGAGGCCCAGCCAACTCCATCTTCACAGGCGTCGCCAGCGTTACGCAGGCTTCGCAAAGGACCAAGGCCCCAAGTCCCTCTTTCAAGTGTTTAAGAAGGAGAAGTGCACCACCAATCTGTTGCACGTCAGGTGTTCCCCGAAGCCACTCCTACTGTGAACGTTTCTGAGTCTGAAGCTAAAGTTCTGAAGACAATCCGGCTGCATCAGCCGAAGAAAAACAAGCAGAAGAACGTCTCCCTACTTCCCCCATCACTGAAGAAGTTGTTCCTGAAGTGAACGTGTCAGTGCCCGACCCTCCAGCTCCTCAAGTGGAGGTTGAGAATCCGGAGGCTGCCACCACTAACACCACTGAAGCCAATGACGTGGTCATGGCTGAAGACACCATGGAGCCTGCACCTAACACTGTGCCAGAGGCCAATGAAGCCAATGATGCACCTGCAACAGATGTGCAGCCTGACGCCTCTGTTGATGCCACTGCTCCTGTTCCGCCACCAAGGCCACATACTATTGAGCAAGCATACAACTATGGTCAGCTCATCATTGTCAAATGGCCTCTTCTTGTTCCTCCACATGCTTCTGGTCCCCAATTTGACTATCATGTCGAGCGTAGGCCTCAGGTTCAGAAGTCAATGCCAAGGCTGCCTAGGTTTCCAGGCACTGCATCTGCACCCGGATCATTCAATATCAATGGCTTCAAAGCACACAACACCTTCTTCAATAGCGCCAAGAATCCCTACTCAAAGGCAAGAATATCTTCTGATTGGTTCTGGAGCTATCAGAAGCGTAGTTATTACTCATGCATCTTGTACAATCAAGGTCGCATTTTTCCCCATATGCGTCTTGACACTGAAGCCATAACTGGTTTACCCTATTTGGAAGAAGCGCTGGATTGCTTCAGAGAATCTGGTATGTTGCAGTTCGTCACTGAGAAGGAGCACTGGAACAAAGAATTGCTGCTCCAATTCTATGCCACTCTTCAAATTTGTGGCTACAACAGGGATCCGAAGACTTGGGTCCTTGAGTGGATGACAGGCAATGTTCATCACGAAGCCAAAACCTTTGATATCATTGAGCTCACTGGCCTGCCCACTCCAGGAGATCTTTATGAACCTGGTTGTCAGCTTCACAGTGCTGCTATGGAAAGCATTTTTCACAAGCCTGAACCCAACATGAGTCAGATGCTTAGCATGATGAAGCCTTTGCCTCCAGATGCTGAATATCCTAAGGAGTTCTTTGTTCAAGACCTTGAGTATCTGCCACGCACTATCTATCACATCATAAGGCAAACTCTCTGGCCCATCAAAGGACATTCTCCACATGCAAGGCTGGAAGGTGCAATGAAGACTTTGGTCTTCCATATTCTTCACGGCAAAAGCTTCAATGCACAAGACTTCTTCATCCGCCAACTTGCTGCATCCGGATCTGATCTCTTTGGCTTGAAGTCTTACGCCCCATGGATTATGCGTCTGATCAAACTACACTCAGCTGTCACCTATCAGCCCTCTGCTCGCAATCATCGGATTTTTCTGCCTGACGTCGACATGTCAGTTGAAGCCATCTATCCAGAGCCTGCCAAGGAGCCCCATAGTCTTCAGAATGCTGATAAGCAAAGTTTCTCTCAACACATTGAAGGCGACCCGGCAGTCACTCGTGTTTATCCGCTGGCTGGTACTACTCGTGCACCTCATCATGCCCTCACTGAAGCCACTGAAAGCACCATTGCACAAGGGCCCAAGAAGCGATCCCGTGTTCTCAATGACCGAGAGCTTCTGGTTTCCCTTCATCAGAAACAGGATAAGCATCATGACTGGCTAAAGCGCCAAATGCAAAGGCTCTTGGTGGACGTAAACATGATTCGCAACCTTGCCACCAAGAATGCCTTTGTCGCCCATGAAACTTGTCGGCGTACATGGAAAGGGCTGACGCTTATGTGTTCTGAAGATGATCTTCAAGAGGATGGTTTCTCTGAACGCTTCAAGTTTGACTCAACACCTCCAAGAAGGACCTTGCTGCGGCGTACTCTATCTCTTGAAGACTCTGAGTTCTCCTCCTCTGCTGCAACAGTGAATGCACGTGTCATCGATGATGAAGACGATGCTACTTCACCACCTTCGGCGCGAATCACCACTGCATCGAGTTCGTCTGCACCGCCAACCAACTCCGACGACCCTGCTGCTTCACCAACTCCTCATGGGAACGAGTAGGTGCTCTATGTCTTCAAACCTTTTTGGTCCTTACTGACAAAAGGGGGAGAAGCATATGAGTTTGATAGTCTTCAAGCGGGTCCATATGGGCAGTGGTTTTATATTTTGCCTAGTGTTTACAATTCTCGCGTTTTGATACATTTGGTTCTTTGAGTTGTAACACTCAAACTCGATGGTCGTCTGCTACTTATTTTCTTTTCTGTGATGCGATGATAAATTCCGCATGTGCGACGATAAATTCCGCACTTAGATCATTTTGCAGACGTCCATTTTTCATTATGCATGTCATTATCTTCACATACTTTTCATGCATGATGAATTGTCACCATAAGTTGAAGAGGATCTCCACAAGTACAACCTACCATATGCATTTGTATACCAAAAGCAAATTACTTATATGCACATCTTCAGGGGGATCCTTTGCCACTTATGAAGACAATAACCTATCCTTTACAATTTCACATATTTTATTCCCGTTGAAAACTTCAACCAGTTTGTCATCAATCACCAAAAAGGGGGAGATTGTAAGTGCATTTAGTGCCACCCCTAGTTAGTTTTGGAGTATTGACGACAAACCTGGTTGAGGGACTAATGTATTTGTGAGAATTGCAGGATAACACAGGTAGAAGTGCCTCATTGATTCGGTTTTCCTACCAGAGATGACCCCTAAAAATGTATGAAGACATTGAAGTCAAAGGTGGTATGTGAAGACATTCACATTGAAGACTATGACAAGAGAAGACATCGCGTTAAGACTATGGAGCGTGAGGACTTAGCTGTTTCGTCGTTCTGTGTTTTTCCTTGTTGAGTCATAGGAACCACCGTACTATTAAGTGGGGTCCAAGTGAACCAGTCAGAATGAATGAAGTGATGCTTAACCAAAATCCTATGTCTTCGGGTGAAGACTATAAGAGCAAATCTTATCCAGAGTTGGATAAGTCAGCTTTGCTTGTAGCCCAAGTAAAGTTGACGTGTGTGTTTGAAATCTGACCGTTGGAACACGTGTCAGTTCCTTAGTGACCAAGGGTCATTTTGGACAAATCAAGTCGGGTTGCCTAGTGGCTAGAAATAGCCCACCCCCTACAACCATAAATGGTTGGCTGCTCAGAGTTAGTACACGGCTTTTGTCGTTTGAGAGCAACCCACCTCGAAGCCTCTGAGAGAGAATTCCTTGTGAGGATAAAGCCCTAAACACCCAAAGCCAAAGAGTGTTAGGCATCACTTAACTCTTACTGTCTGTGTGATCTGAAGACTTATTACACTTGAGGACTGCTACAGAGCTCCCACTCACGTTATTGTAAACGCAGACTTATCCATAAGTCTGTGTAAACCCAAACGCTTTGATCATCTCATCAAAACGAATGTTCCAACTCCGAGATGCTTGCACCAGCCCATATATTGAGCGTTGGACCTTGCACACCTTGTCAGCATTCTTAGGATCGACAAAACCTTCCGACTGCATCATATACAATTCTTCCTTAAGGAAACCATTAAGGAATGCCGTTTTGACGTCCATTTGCCATATCTCATAATCATAGAATGTGGCAATTGCTAACATGATTCGGACGGACTTCAGCTTCGCTACGGGTGAGAAAGTCTCATCGTAGTCAACCCCTTGAACTTGTCGATAACCCTTAGCGACAATCTGAGCCTTATAGATGGTCACATTACCATCCGCGTCTGTCTTCTTCTTAAAAATCCATTTATTTTCTATGGCTCGCCGATCATCGGGCAAGTCAGTCAAAGTCCATACTTCGTTTTCATACATGGATCCTATCTTGGATTTCATGGCTTCCAGCCATTTGTCGGAATCTGGGCCCGCCATCGCTTCTTCATAGTTCGAAGGTTCACCATTGTCTAACAACATGATTTCTAGGACAGGGTTGCTGTACCACTCTGGTGCGGAATGCGTCCTTGTGGACCTTCGAAGTTCAGTAGCAACTTGATCTGAAGTTTCATGATCATCATCATTAACTTCCTCCCTAGTCGGTGCAGACACCTCAGGAACAATTTCCTGAGCTGCGCCACTCTCCGGTTCAAGAGGAAATACTTCATCAACTTCTACTTTCCTCCCACTTACTTCTTTCGAGACAAACTCTTTCTCTAGAAAGGATCCTGTCATGGAATTGTCACGGCAGATGTCCTAGTGAAAGGACTTAGTCGTGGAGCCATCGCGACGGGTTAGTTTGAAGGGGTTAAAGCGGACACAGGGACGCAAGAGAGTTTATACTAGTTCGGCCCCTTCGATGAAAAGCCTATGTCTAGTTGTGATGGAATTGATGGGGTTTCGATGACTAGGGAGCAAACAAGCTTCGCCTATGTCTCGAGTTGTTGTCTGTTGTCCTTGAACCGCCGCCGGGTCGTCCCCTTATATACACGGGTGACTCTCGTCGGTTTACAGAGTCCCAATACCGGCTCGTAGATGTGTCCGGTTTGGTCTCTACTTATTCCTAACTTACAATACAAGTTAACTACTAACGCCGGTTTACGGCTACAGGCCTTGAACCGACCATGGGCCTTGAGCCCTCATCTGCCTTCTTGGGCTTTAACATACTTAACTACTGACGAAGTTAACCCGGCCCAGATAGGCCGGTTTATGCCCAGTAGTAATATCCCCAACATTAGGCCCCAGATTGATTTGAACGGGTTCATGTCAATCCTTTAACAAAAGCTTCATCTTCAACATCTTCTCATAAATTGGTAAACCGCCATGATGTCATCTTCTCTGATTACTGTAAACCGGAGTGACGTCACCTGTCATAACGAAGCTATCCATTATGCTTCTTCGTTTAATAGATCTGTGGAAATCGAGGCGACAGCTCCGTTTCGTGGCCCCTTGATTGTCGCGCCTGACACCTGTTCTTTTGCCTTATAAATAGGACCGAAGGGTCATTTCTTTTCTCCCCTTCGTGCCTTTCTTCTTCGTCTTCCTCGCGTCGCCAGCCTCGGAGCTCCGCCGCCGCCGTCGACCTCTCCTTCAACCTTGGCCGCTGCATCAACCTAGGCGCACCAGAGCATCACGGCATCCTTCCGCGTCTTCCTCAGCTCCGGTAAATCTTCTATCCTTTCCCCCGCAGATCTGACCTAGGGTTTCACAGTTCTTTAGTGTTCATCGTCTGCCTCTTGCTCATACGATAGATCTTTAGATGACTCCGCAAATCTTTATTCTGTACAATGGTAGTTGTTTACCCTTCGCCTTTACTTACACATCTCAAAACCATAGATCTGTATGTACGTCTTGCTCATTGATTCGGTACTGCTCCTTTTGGACCTCTGAATACTTATCTTTTTTCTGAACTTGCTTCAGATCCATCGCTGTAGAGAAATCTTACAAAATCTGTTTCTATAAACTTACTCATCTGCTTCAATGTTTCAACCAGGCGGTTTAACCTTGTAGAAAAAAAATGCCAAACTGGTATATACCATTAGTCCCCTTGTTGAACCGCCAGATGTTGTTGCTTCATAAAACTCCGGTTCAGATAGTTCTGTCTCTGGTTTAACATTGCACATACCAATGTACCTTGATCAAATGCATTTTTGAACTGGGATCTTCTACCTTGTAGATTCCATCATGGCCAAGCAAGTATATGAGTGCAATTGGGTTCCTTCTCGCGTCACAGAGGCTCAGCTGGACGATCTAGTCCTGATCGGCGCTTTAGGCAGCAAAGATACCATCCATTGGAGGGCTCCTGGCAAAGAATGCCCTCCCACTCCTCAAGAAGGAGAGGTTGTTGTTTTCGTAGATCACTTAGCTCGGGGCTTTAAGCCGCCCGGTTCTAAATTTTACCGGGATGTTTTGGCTGATTTCCAACTCCATCCACACGACACTGGCCCCAATTCTGTTACAAATATGTGTCACTTCCAAGTGCTCTGTGAGGCGTTCTTTCAAGAGGAGCCCATAGTGGAATTGTTCAGAGACCTTTTCCATCTAAACCGCCATACTGAGTTTACTGACGGCTCCAATACGGAGTTGGGTGGCGTGGCGATCCAGAAAAGGAAAGAGGTCACATACCCTCACGCCAAACTGCACAGCCACCCCAAAGAGTGGAATCAGACATGGTTCTATTGCAAAGACACCTCCCCTGCTGGTGAGAATCCCTTGCCTGGCTTTCGTCCGGAGCGGCTCAGCAATACACACCCTTTTCCGCAAAGATTGACTGCCCAGGAGAGAAGCAAATATGCTCCTCAACTGTCGAAGCTCAGAGCCTTTATGGCCAACGGTTTAATAGGGGTTGATCTCGCTCGCTGTTGGATATCATGGAGCATACTGCCCCTTAGTCAGCGCTCCGGTTTGATGTGCGAGTATACCGGCAGTGTTGATGACCCATTGCGACATTCCAAAATCCAGCTCACCGATGAAGAAATCACAGAGGCTGTGAATAAGATGCTGAATGAACCAGAACATATCTATGCTAAAAACGGCCTGCTTCCCTTCTGTGCCACCAACAAACCGCCAGCTGTAAGACCTTGATTTTTCCTTTTGCTGAATCTGTTATTGACATATCTGGTCATTGTTTAATATCAGTGTCTGTGTAATCAGGGCAATGATCCGTTTTGGAGCAAGAAATTGCCGCAGGAGAAACCAGAAAAACCAGACAAACCGAAAAGAGCAACCCGGCAAAAGACTAAAGCTGTAAAGAAGACTGCCCACAGGAAAAGAACTACTGCATCTTCTAATCCGGCCCCTGATGATGATGTGGATAATCCGGACCTTGAGGTAGAGCTTGACACACTTAGCTTATTTTTCATGCGTCTTATTGATGATGATATTTGTCAGGATGATGCCGAAGCTAGCCACCCTGATGCTGCAGAGGTAATTATTCTCTCTTCCGGTTCAGAACCTTTGCCTTCGCTAAAAATCCGTCAGGAAAACCGGAAAGTTAAATTTTCTCATCCTCTTGCTTATTTGGATCCCAAATTTATTATGAAGACCCAACAGCACGAAGCTCATCGCACAACCCGGCACAGCGGCCAGGTAGTTACCTCCGCCGGTTTACCGAATAGTCCGGTTCGGAAACGCCGTTCAGAGGTCTCTAATTTGCTTGTCAGTGATTGTCCTAAAGCGGGCTGCTTTCGTCAACCTCTTAATCCATCTGACTCCGATTACCAGGTTACTTCCCACTCATCTTCTGGCGAGTCATCGGCTACTCAGTTGCCACCGCTCAAAACGGTGCTTGGGTAAGCTATACTTATTATGATATTTGCAGCACATCGCCTTAGAACATATGCTGTATTTGATTTTGTTATTCTTTTCAGGGCCAAACCTAGGCCAAGCAAGAAGGCCCGCCTGGACAAAGCGGCCGAAGAAGATGCCGTTCTTGAGCCAGGCAAGACACCCGATCTTGAAACGGCTATTCCTGAGGATATACCCAACGATCCACCGCAGCAAGATGACGATCTTATTGCTGAAGAGAGACCTACTGATGCCTCAGGTCCTGTCAATCAGCCCACAGGCTCCATCCGGATTGAAAGATCCACCGGTCCAGCAAAACCTACTGATAAGCCAACAGCCCTAGTGCAAACCGGCGATACTCAGGAGGATGAGGTTGTCATTACTGGCACTGGCCGTACCGAGCCAAGCAATCCTGTTGCTTTGTCCAAACATTCTGCCAAGGAAGAATTTGCTGCCTTTGTTAAAGGCAAGTGGAATGCTGATCTGGCAACTTACGCTGCTCTGAACACCCAAGATATCCATTCCGGCTACGTGAACCGGCTGTATACCAGCCGTGACTATGAAGCCAGTCTAGTTAATATGATGAAGGATAAATACGAGGTAACTTTCATATGCTCTTTCCTGCTTGTATGCTTCAATACTTGCTGACTCTCCTAGCCCCCAAGGGCCGGTTTGTAATCTTCTTTCAAACCGAGACTTACTAATATAAATCTTAATACTTTGAAATTCGCCGATGTAGCCCCCAAGGGCCGGTTCAACTTAGCGTAGTTAAACCGGTACTTTAAATAATTGAGATTGCCGCATCAGAATATATATACGAGCAAATTGCCATTAGTCCCCAAGTGCCAAGTTGAATACTTGTATTGATCTTGGGACTTTGTAAGCAATTGAAAGATGAAGATCGAATATGCATTAGCCCCCAAGTGCTAAGTGCATAACTTGTTATGTGGTTGGTACTTCAATCCTTGTACCGTTTTGTTGAAGCATATAACTGTCTCCATGCAGGCGGAGCTGAAAACGAAAGAAAGCCAAGTCACCGATCTCCAAGAAAACCTGAAAACCCAACAAGCTGAAACCTCCAAAGCAAAAGAGGAATTAGCCAACGCTTTAAGCGCCATGGAACAGCTTAAGGAGAGCTTCAAGAAGAAGCAGGCGGATTGGGCCACTGAAAAGTCCGCTTTAATCAAACGAGCAGAGGATGCCGAGGCTGCACTAAAACCAGTGGCGGATGAACTGACCAGCATAAAGCGGCACGTGCATGCCATGACTACAGCTATCTTTGGTAAGTCAGTTTGACTTCTGAATTGGCTCTGCCTTCTTACAGAGTTGCCGGTTTATTAACCCTTTATGGTATTTCAGGGACACGCATTGGTCACTTGGGGTCAGATGTGCGGAAGAAACTGAAAGCCGCCTATACATTGGTTGAGCAATTGTATACTGGTGCCCAGCGGATCATCTGTACCGCATCCCATAGCAAACCGGTGCCCACTTTGATTCAAGACACTCTGATGAAACTGTCGGTGCTTCCTGCCCGGGTTGAAGAGCTGAAGAAATCTGCTGCTCGAACCGGTGTGATCAATGCCTTAATCCGGGCAAAAGCCTGGGTGCCGGATTTTGATCCTATTGAAGCGGCTCAGGGCTATCCCAGCTTGAAGGAAGATGGGTCAGAGTTTGGTGAAGCGGATCTGCGAGCAATAAACCGGGAGGTACGTCCGCTAGCTTGTCAATTGGCTGAAGAAGCAGACTTGTCTCATTATTAATCCCAATATGACAATCAGAACAAGCGAATAGCTGCACCAATCCATGAATCAGAAAATCTGATCCCTCCAATCCGTAAGCATACTTACGCTCCCGATATTGACCCGTCATTATTGATCCATGATGAAGCTATTTTTCAAGCATTAATGGGAATCGACTGGACAACGATTGATTTCCAACCACTGGGTAGAGAAACGGAGGCTGAAGCGGCGCAGGATGACCCACAACCATCAGGCCAGGCTGGTGACCAAGCTTGAACCGGAAGCCGGTTTTAAAACTGCCTCTCCTTTGCGAAAAACAATGATATTATTATGGGCACCGTGTTGCCTTGTAATAGGCTAGCTGATACTTTTGATGTTGATATGCCTTCGTGCATAATTTGTTCTTCCTGTGGTGATGAACTTTCCAAAGAACTTTCTGCAATAAGAAACTCTTCAAGTGCCACCACGGTTGTTACCGTCAGGCGGAATATGATGTCTGCATATATGAAGTCAAAACATCCAAGAATTCTTAAGTATATGACCAAATTTTTGAGATACATAATACCTGCCATCGTTGAGCGTGAAGTTGGCTTGGCCAATCTTGAAGCGGAGTTTTGCCAACCCACACTGTTGGAGGAGATAACAGCTCCTGTATATATATGACGCTGGTTTACCATGTAAAACCGTGCCGGGTTATAATAAACACCGTGTTACTCCATAAGAGGATGTTAACAACAAGGATCAAACCGGGTAAATAGTCTCCGGATTGACGTGAACTGTGTTCCGTCAATTGATTGGTTGAAAACTTTGTTGGTTTAAAAAAATTCAATAAAAAAGAAAAAAGTATCTTGCAAAGAAAAGTGCGAAGCAAAAGCAATGACAAAACCGTTTGCAAAAAAGGTTTATTTGAGCTGATCAAATGGCGTTACCATGGCCGAACACGACCAAGCTCCCATTAGGTGTAACTATGGTTCTAGTTAGCCAGGTCCCCAAATGAAACCGTGGCATTTATGCTGACCAAGTGGCATGGCAATGGTTCGGGTTCGACCAAGCCCCCAAGTGATTCTGTGGCCTTAGGCCGATCAAGAGGCATGACTGGTTCAGACGTGACCAAGTCCCCAAGTGATCTGGTGGCTCTCGCCTATCAAGAGGTATGGTATTGGTTCGGACACGACCAAACCTCCAAGTGATATAACATGATGCTTTTTAAAAAGCGAACTCAAGCGGTAAACCGGAGGCCGCTTTAGAACAACTCTGTGTAACCACACATGATGTAAAAGAACAGATACCCCGCTTTAGCTGAGGTTCCGGTTTATTACATTTAACCATAATATATACATCATTGTAATATGTACATAAGTATAACCAATGGCTCAGTTATAATAAGGCCGAAGATGAGCTATGTTCCACGGCCTGTTGGTCTCCTCCTCTGATGTACGTGAGTCCTTATGCTCTCGAATATCGATCAGATAGTATGGCCCGTTGTGCAGATTCTTGCTGACCATGAAAGGCCCCTCCCAAGGTAGGGATAACTTATGCATATCAGTCTGATCTTGGATGAGCCGAAGCACCAAATCTCCTTCCTAGAAGGTTCTGGTTCTGACTCGGCGACTGTGATAACGACGAAGATCCTGTTGGTAAATCGCCGATCGGGTGGCTGCTATGTCACGCTCTTCATCCAACCGGTCCAAAGCATCTTGCCGTGCTATCTCGTTGTCCGCTTCAATATAAGCCGTCACACGAGGTGAATCATGATGGATATCACTGGGGAGAACCGCCTCCGCTCCATAAACCATGAAGAACGGTGTGTATCCTGTTGACCTGTTGGGTGTTGTATTGATGCTCCATAACACAGATGGTAATTCTTCTACCCAACAATCCGGCGTTCTCTGCAAAGGAACCATGAGCCGGGGCTTGATGCCTCTCAAGATCTCTTGATTAGCTCTTTCTGCTTGACCATTGGACTGTGGGTGTGCCACTGATGAAACGTCGAGCCGGATGCGCTCCCGTTCGCAGAACTCCTTCATGGCACCTTTGGACAAATTGGTATCATTATCTGTGATGATACTGTGTGGAAAGCCAAACCGGAAAATCACTTTTTTAATGAACTGAACCGCCGTGGCCGCATCACACTTGCTAACAGGTTCTGCCTCCACCCACTTTGTAAACTTGTCAACCGCCACCAGAAGGTGGGTCTGCTTATCTTTGGACCTTTTGAAAGGCCCAACCATATCCAGCCCCCAAGTCACAAACGGCCAAGTAATTGGAATCATTCTCAATTCTTGAGCTGGTACATGAGCACGTCTTGAGAACTTTTGGCAACCATCACATCGTCTGACCAGATCCTCTGCATCAGCATGAGCAGTTAACCAATAGAAGCCATGGGGAAACGCTTTAGCCACCAGAGATTTTGAACCGGTGTGGTGACCACAATCTCCTGCGTGGATCTCACGCAAAATTTCACGGCCTTCTTCAGGAGACACACAGCGTTGAAATGCTCCTGACACACTGCAATGATGCAACTCGCCGTTGATAATAGTCATGGACTTGGATCGCCGGATTATCTGTCTGGCCAGAGTCTCATCCTCTGGTAACTCGCCACGGTTCTTGTACGCCAGGTAGGGAAGCATCCAACCAGGAATAACATGAAGAGCCGCCACCAATTGAGCCTCCGGATCAGGAATAGCCAAATCCACTTCACCAGGGATCTTGACCGACGGGTTGTGCAGCACATCCAGAAAAACATTGGGCGGAACCGGTTTGCGCTGAAAGCCCAGCCGGCTTAAAGTGTCCGCCACTTCATTTTTCCACCGGTCCACGTGGTCCACCTGATAGCCTTTGAAATGACCTGCAACAATATCCACCTCACGACGATATGCCGCCATGAGTGGATCCTTAGAGTCCCAAGTGCCAGACACTTGCTGAGCCACGAAGTCCGAGTCACCGAAGCACTTAACTCGACCTAGATTCATCTCCTTAGCCATCCGGAGACCATGGAGCAAGGCTTCATACTCACCTGCATTGTTAGTACAAGGGAACATTAAGCGGAGAACATAACAAAACTTATCACCTCATGGGGAAGTTAATACGACTCCAGCCCTCGAACCTTCCAATTGCCTGGATCCGTAAAAATGGATGGTCCAATATGTGTGATCCGGCTTTTCTTCAGGTGCTTGCATTTCCGTCCAATCATTGATAAAATCAACCAGTGCTTGAGACTTAATCGCCGTCCGAGGCACATACTTCAAATCGTGCGGCCCAAGCTCTATAGCCCACTTGGCAATCCGACCAGTTGCTTCCCGGTTCTGGATGATATCCCCCAAAGGAGCAGAACTGACCACCGTAATTGGATGCCCTTGGAAGTATTGTTTAAGCTTCCGGCTTGCCATAAAAACTCCATACACCAGCTTCTGCCAATGCGGATACCTTTGCTTGGACTCAATGAGCACCTCGCTTATATAATAGACCGGACGTTGAACCGGATGCTCCTTACCTGCCTCCTTTCGCTCCACCACAATAGCCACGCTGATCGCCCGAGCATTAGCAGCAACATATAGCAGTAACGGCTCCTTGTCAATGGGAGCGGCGAGCACAGGCGGATTGGCCAATTGCCGCTTTAAGTCCTCAAATGCTTCATCAGCAGCAGAACTCCATACAAACTGATCCGTCTTCTTCAACATCTGATACAAAGGGATTGCCTTCTCACCAAGACGACTGATAAACCGGCTTAACGCGGCAATCCGGCCTGCCAGGCGTTGAACATCATTGATACACTTCGGTTTAGCCAGGGAGGTGATGGCTGTGATCTTCTCCGGATTAGCCTCAATTCCCCTATTGGACACCAGGAAGCCTAATAACTTGCCCGCCAGTACACCAAAGACGCATTTGTCCGGGTTAAGCATCATCTTGTATGTCCTCAGGTTATCAAAAGTTTCCTTTAAATCACCAATCAGAGTCTCCTTCTCCCTGGATTTAACCACGATATCATCCACGTAGGCGTGTACATTACGGCCAATCTGTTTGTGTAGACAATTTTGCACACAACGTTGATAAGTTGCCTGGGCACTCTTGAGCCCAAAGGGCATAGACACATAGCAGAAGGCTCCAAAGGGAGTTATGAATGTCGTTTTCTCCTGGTCCTTAACTGCCATTTTGATCTGATGATAACCAGAATATGCATCCAAAAAACTTAAACGCTCACAACCCGCCGTAGCATCAATAATTTGATCAATACGGGGGAGGGCAAAAGGATCTGCTGGACAAGCTTTATTAAGATCTGTGTAATCCACACACATGCGCCAGGTGCCGTTTTTCTTAAGGACCAGCACCGGATTGGCAAGCCACTCAGGGTGAAAAACTTCAACAATAAAACCAGCTGCTAAGAGCCTGGCTACCTCTTCTCCAATTGCCTTGCGTCTTTCTTCGTTAAACCGGCGGAGGAACTGTTTCACCGGTTTGTATTTAGGATCCACATTAAGGGTGTGCTCAGCGAGTTGCCTCGGTACACCTGGCATGTCAGAGGGCTTCCATGCAAAAATGTTCCGATTCTCACGGATGAACTCGATGAGCGCGCTTTCCTATTTCGGATCCAAATTAGCACCGATGCTGAACTGCTTGGATGAATCGCCAGGTACAAAGTCAACAAGCTTAGTTTCTGCTGCCGATTTGAACTTCAGGGCCGGATCATGCTCCGTAGTTGGCTTCTTTAATGGAGTCATGTCCGCCGGATCAACATTGTCCTTATAATACTTCAGCTCCTCGGTGGCACAAACCGACTCTGCATAGGCCGCATCACCTTCCTCGCACTCCAAAGCGATTTTGCGGCTTCCGTGAACCGTTATTGTCCCCTTGTGACCTAGCATCTTGAGCTGCAAATACACATAACAGGGCCGTGCCATAAACTTGGCGTAGGCCGGTCGCCCAAATAGGGCGTGATATGGACTTTGGATTTTCACCACTTCAAACATCAATGTCTCCAACCTGGAATCATGATCATCCCCAAAGGCCACTTCCAGAGCTATCTTACCAACAGGATATGCTGATCTGCCAGGTACTACACCGTGGAACGCCGTATTAGACGGTTTAAGATTTTTATATGTCAGTCCCATACGACGGAAGGTCTCATAGTACAATATATTAATGCTGCTACCTCCATCCATGAGCACCTTGGTGAACTTGTAACCTCCCACCTGAGGCGCCACCACCAGAGCCAACTGACCCGGATTATCGACCTGGGGAGGGTGATCCTCTCTGCTCCATATGATTGGCTGTTCAGACCAACGTAGATAACGGGGTATGGCCGGTTCAACAGAGTTGACCGCCCGCCTCTGAACCTTCCAGTCTCGCTTGTCCAAGCTAGTGGTGAAGACATGGTACTGCCCACTACTCAACTGCTTTGGGTTGCTCTGGTAACCTGACTGTTGCTGTTGTTGGTTGTAACCACCCTGATTGTTCTGACTATTTTGACCATTATGTCCGCCCGGATTACCATTAAATCCTGAACCGGAACTTCCTCCACCGTAACCCGGCCCGGATCCTGAGCCACTGCCAGATTCGTGATCATACCGGAAATTA